>NW_025920161.1:0-176137 GCF_902686445.1 Sciurus carolinensis | reverse complement strand
GCAGCAATAATAACAGCAAGAACAACAATCCCATCATAGCAAAACTTCCTATCCATTGTTTACCAAATTGTAACGCTGACTGTAAGAAACTAATGGCTTCTGGCATACCCGGGACCTTGAACTGAGTACTATTTACCACAAATATAGAATTTCTTAATAGGGTAGTCAAATTAGTAAACTCTTTAGTCCCATGTCCCATTAAGCATGCTTCCAAGCTGTTTGGACAGATTTGCAGCAGCAGTAATATTAGAATAGGGTATAGGGGTAACACTTAGTGCTTGGGTGTGCACTAGAGAGCCCATCTGTGCGGTAACAGTCAACATGTCCACTTATTCTTGCAGTAAGTCCACTCTTTGGTTTAGAATCAGGATTCCTGTGGTGAGATGCGCATTGATATTTTCCTGTGCTGTCAATGCTTCGGCAGTGGCTTGTGACAGATTGTTGAGCATGTGAGCAGTAGGAATAGCAGTTCCTAGGGCAAGTCCAGCAGTAGTGGCAGCAGCCGCAGCAGCCGCCACAGCAACAGCACTGGCTATAATGGCTGAGATACCAAAATCTCTTTTTGCTTTCACAGGTAGGAAATTTTACTCACTATGAATTAAGATCACTGGGACTGGAATGAATTTTGGAATCCTGTCAATCACAGCCTGAGGAAATAGTGAAACATTCCAATAACTAGACACATAACACTCTTAACATATAACACATAACACTCTTAACACATAACACAGTTAAGGACCTCAGTATCATTATTATTGTTATTAGTAATGTTAATATTAAACTTAGAACTCTTAGAATGAACACAAACAGAGACGTGACACATACGGGAGTAGGGGGGAAAGCCTGATAAAAGGAAGAGTAATTGGCCTCACACCCTGTATAACTATAAACAGGTGTAATACTTCCCTATATACAGGCTTGCTTTTGACTGCACCTTTATTGAATGAGAGAGAGATTGCCTCCCTCTATCATGGCAGTTTCTGAGGTGGCTAACCAGAGGAAGAAAAGACTACCTCTTAACTTGAAGTTTAGACTAGTAATGAGTGGCTATACAGTGGAACCAGCTGGAAGGTAAGGGATACCTAGAAGTTCTGTACTAGGAAATAATTGAGGGAAAACTTGTGTGCCAAGTGATATATCCCCAAAAGTTTTAGGAAGAGCTAACAACAGCAGGCTTACCACCATCACCATCATTTTGTGTTTTGGTGCCATTTTCTTTCTTATGGATAGTTCTTACCAAGCGCTCCGGGACCCAGATAGGTTGTTGTTGGTCCTGAGGAAAAACACAAACAGATCCTCTCCCCCAAATTAATACTGGGTCAGGTCATTTCCAGGACCCAGTCAAGATGTCATTCCACATTTCTTGTGGATGACCACCAGACTTTCCACTAAAAAGTCTATCAGCTGCAGTACAGCCCATAGCATCCAAAGTTAAAAAATTGAGGGTGAATAAAGCAAGGTTAAGTCTGTTCTTGGGAGCGGCTAATGCCCCTATTCCCCCTTTTTGTTTAGTTAAGCAGACTTTCAATGTTTGATTAGCCCTTTCCATGATAGCTTGTCCTTGTGGATTGTAGGGCAATCCTGTAGAATGATAGATATTAAACTTTGAGCAAAACTGTTGAAATGAAGAAGAAGCATACGCAGGCCCATTATCTGTTTTAAATGATTTTGGCCTTCCCATAGTAGCAAAGACTTGAAGGCAATGACTGATTACATCTTTTGTCTTTTCCCCTGTATGGGTGGTAGCAAATATATATCCTGAGTAGGTATCTACAGTTACATGTACAAATCTTAAAGTACCAAATTCAGGGATATGGGTGACACCCATCTGCCACAGATGATTTGGAAGGAGTCCTCTAGGATTGACTCCAAAATGAGGAACAGATAAATGAGGCACACATGCAGGACACTGTTTTACTATATTTCTGGCTTCTTCTTTTGTAATGTTATATATTATTTAGAGAGTAGTAGCATTGAGATGAAAATCTTTATGGAAATTAATTGCTTCTTGTACAATATTAAACACATGAGGATCTCAAGTAGTTGAGTCTGCAGTAGAATTTCATTGAGCTAAAGGCCCAGGTAAGTGTGAATGTGCTCTGATATGGCCTATATATAAAGGTTCTTTGTGAACCCACAGAAGAGTTTGTGCTTGATAAAAGCATTATTGTAAGGTAGATTGAGGACTAATGGGTCCAGCTGTCTCAACCCAGGGCACAAGCTAGGCAATATAGAGACTGTCAGTATAAATATTTAAAAGTTTCTCAGGAAATGTTTGTAAGGCAGTTATAATTGCTTCTAGTTCAGGTTTTTGAGCAGACTTATGAGAAGTAATAATAGTCTGTACTTTATCAGAAACTACTGTAGCTGTACCAGAGGAGGATCCATCTGTTAAGAATGTATTTGCTGCTGGGATAGGTTGAGCCTTAACAACCTGAGGGAAAATAACAGGACGTCTTTTGAAGAAGCTGATAATAGATGAACTTGGCAAGTGATTATCAAATATGGCCATGGTGGAACAATAGACAATTGCCCAATCTTCATTACTGTTAACTAGTATTTCAATCTGTTTTGCCGTGTATGGGGCAATAACTGTCTGAGGATGAACTCCAAAAACTCGAAGGGCTTTCTTAAGTCCTAATGTAACTAGATTTGCCACAATCACAGGATACAGGGAAACAACATTTTTGGGGGACACTGGCAAATGGATCCATATCAGGAGTCCAATTTGCCACAACAGACCTGTAGGAGTATATATAGAATCTAACACTATGAGGCTAAAAGGCAAGGATAGATCAACTCTATCACTATGAGCATTTTCTAACTCTTGTTCTACTAACCTCAAGGCTTTTCTACCTTCAGGAGTTAAATTTCTGGGGGATGTAGGGTCTGAAACTCCTTGGAGAATATCAAACAGAGGCTTAAGTTGACCAGTGGTGATTCCCAAATTTGGCCTTATCCAATTTATTTCACCTAATAATTTTTGGAAATCATTTAGTCTTAAGCTTTCCTGTGGCCAATAGAATTTTTTGTGGCCTAAAACAGGTATCTAATATTTGATGTCCTAGAAAGGTAATAGGACTGTGGGTTTGCACCTTTTCTGGGGCAACATGTAATCCCAAATTTCTAGGGTTTTAATAATATCATTAAATGCCCTAAATAAAGTCTCCTATTTTCTGTGAGCCAAAAGAATATCATCCATATAATGGAGACAATAAAGTTCTTTATAATTTTGTCTAATCTGTGATGTAGCCTGGCCAACATACATTTGACACATAGTGGGACTGTTTGCCATTTCCTGGGGAAGGACCACCCATTGTATCTAGTATTAGGCTCTTCATTATTTAAAGAAGGAATGGAAAAGGCAATTCAAGGGCTATCCTCAGGATGAACAGGAATGGAAAAGAAACAACCTCTCATATCTATAGAGATGATATGATAATGTTTCAAAACAGCAGCTAACAAGGGGAGACCCAGTTATGCCGTGCCCATAATCTGCATACTGGAATTTATGGCTCTCAGATCTTGCAAAAGTCGCCATTTCCCAGACTTCTTATTTATGACAAAAATGGGTGTATTCCAAGGGGAAGTTGAAGGAATGATATGATTTTCCTTCAATTGTTGATTAACTATTTCCTGGGCCACCTCTATTTTTTCTTTAGAAAGGGGCCACTGGGGGACCCAGATAGGACTATTGGATTTCCATGTTATCTTTAATGGTTCAGTGGCCCCTCCAGAAAACCCAGTCCCTTAGTCCCTGTTTGTCCTTCAGCTTGAATGGGGCAGGTCATACCTTGTAGATTCTTACCTAGTCCTTTTCCAGGGATATAACCTTGTCCCACCATGACTGGTAAAATGGTTGGGTTTAGACAGGAAATATTTTGTTCAAGTGAGGAAGAAATGACAGCATCCATCTGTGTTAAAATGTCTCTTCCTCAAATAGTGACAGTCAGGTGAGCTAATACATAAGGTTGGAATGTCCCCCTTTTCCCATCAGGGTCCTCCCAAGATAATACAGCTGAACTTTGTAATGGGGTTTGGGCAAATCCAAGTCCCCATAAGGTAGTACTGCATGCTGTAACAGGCCGTGATTTGTTCCAGTCCTTCTGTCTTATAATAGAGATGTCAGCACCAATGTCTATTAGACTCTCTATGAGAGTACCATTAACTTTTAATTTAAGCATGGGTCTATTTTTTGTTGATTGTGCTAAAAAGACACCTGATCCTGTGGATCCAAACCCATAGTTTCCTCCAGTCCTTTGTGAACTGGGAAAAGTCCCATGATGGCTAGACAATATCAATATTTGTGCTATTTTATCTCCTGGAGAAACAACAGATACCCCTCAAGGGGAAGATAACATAATCTTTATTTCTCCAGTTTAATCAGAATCAATGACACCTGGAAACACTTGTAATCCTGACAGAGTTGTGGAACTCTGCCCCAAAAATAATCCTACTGTGCCCTCAGGAAGTGGTCCATGTACGACCGTGGGGACCACTTGTACTCCCATCTCTGGGGTTAGAACGAGTCGGGTGGAGGCACAGAGGTCCAATCTCCTGCTCCCTGATGTTCCTCGGGACAATGAGAAGATAGTCAGAAAGGATTGTGAGTGGGGATCTGTACTATGGGATTCTGAAAGGTCCCGTATGTTTGAGGGCCCTGGGTTGGGCCCCCCTGGCCGTTTTTTGACTGGGCTGGCATAGGATATCTCTCTATATCAAATCTTGATGTACAATATTTCGCCCAGTGCCTTCCTTTTCAGCACCGGGGACATAGACCTGGGGCAGGTTGATTTGTCCCTTGTTGTTCTCCAATCTTAGGTGTTCCCCTGGGCTTTAATCCTATGGGTCCTTCAGGGCAGTCTTTGCTGAAGTGCCCTCCTTGCCCACACTTAAAGTATATTATTCCTTTAGCTCTTGGTTGCCCCTGATTTGGCCCATGAAGAGCAGCAGTTATTACTTGTCCTGTAATGACTGCATCATTGATATCCCTGCAGACCTTTATATAGGTACTTAAATCTTTATTTTTCCATGGTTTTATAGCTTTTTTACACCATCTATTTGCTTGCTCACAAGCTAATTGTTTTATTAAGAGCATTGCTTGTTCTGAATCCCCAAATACTCTAGCAGCAGTTTGGATTAATCTATCAACAAAATCTACAAATTGTTCATTACTTCCCTGAATCACCTTGGACAACTGCCCCTGTAAATCTCCTGACCCTTGAATTAACTTCCAGGCTTTAGTGGCAGCAGCAGCAATTTGTGTGTACACCCCAGGATCATAAATAATCTGCTATTGAATACCTTCATAGTTTCATTCTCCTGTTAGCATTTCTACATTTCTTTGGGGAAAGCCTGCGGCAGCGTTACAGCGTGCTGTTTCTAATGAGGCTTCCTGCCATGCGGTTTTCCACACTAGGTACTGCCCCCCTGATAGCAGTTTTACATAGCCTTTTCCAATCTTCCGGCACTAGATTTAGCCTCGGTACTGATTTCAACATACTAAATGGGGCCTGAGGACTGTATGTAGCCACTGCCTCCTTAAATATTTTTACTGTTTTGAAATCCAGAGGTTGGTGGAATCTTTGTCTATTTTGGTCCTCTAGCACAAGGAATTGTGGGACTGCTGAGGTTTCCTTAAGGGGGGTTTCTTCTCCCCACGGTGAAAAACCCATCTGATTCATAGCATGAGTGAACTACTCACAAGGGTACCTTGGGGGATATAGGGGGCAGGCTGCTTGGGAGGGAGCTGCTGCCTCCAGGAAGGGACTGGTATTCCTTCCCTATATAACTGATGGGGGCGACCGTGTCCTTGATGCTCTTTCTAATTCCTCCCCAGTAAGCCCCTCCTCCTCTTCTTCCTCTTTATTAGAAGTTACACTTAGTTGTTTCTTTATCTCTTCCAGACACATATTTCCTTTTTTTACTAAAGTTATTATTTAACCTTTTTTAGATGTTAAACATTCCTTAATGAGATGCCACATGGGAAAAGTACCTCTAGGTAACAGGGATTGCTTTTGTGCTTTAATAAGATCCTCTTTATCGTGTTCTCATTGTGGAATATTTAGGACTCCCTCTTCCAAAAACCAAGGACTAACCTTGGCCAGCATAGTTACATATGCTGTCACAGTAGATCGTTTTATGGCAGTCTCATTAGCCTTAAATACATCTTGTATGATTCTTATCATTTGGTTTCTAGACACTTGTGACCCCATTCTGGAGTTATGAGACCTCCCTTTACCGGGGTTATGTGGCCTCTTTACCGGGGTAATGTAGACTCCCTTTACTGAGGTATGTGGTCCCCTTCCCCGGGACTGTGGGGTCCCTTTCACTGGGACTTTGGGGTCCTTTTCACCAGGAATGTAGGGTCCCTTCACTGGGACTGTGGGGTCCCTTTCACCAGGACTGTGGGGTCCTTTTCACCAGGACTGTGGAGTTCCTTCACCGGGACTGTGGGGTCCCTTCACCGGGATTGTGACCTCCCCAATATACACTCTGGCCAGAGATTTCCGGGAGGTTGTCTTACAGTTTTCCTATAGCTTACTTTAAGTTACTTAGTTTTCCTATAGCTTACCTTAAGTTACTTACCTGGGAGGACACAGAAGGAGAAAGAATTTCACCGTATAGGCCACCACTCGTTCCATCCAGTGGAACCAGTGCAAAGAAAGGAGACACCACCAATCTTTAGTTGACCAAATTTATTGCATCCTCCCTGTTTTTCTGCCTCCTTTGTTCTGCCACTATCTCCCTTCTTCTACCCTCTCCCTCTATCCTCCTCCAGACTCCTAGCTTATAAGCCAATTATAGTAAAACTTTCTCTCATGCAGCAGAGCATGCAGAGGAATGTCAGCATAGCACTATATATAAGCTGTCCACGTGGCATGATATTACATAGTCAATCCTGGAGGCTGGCGTTAACACGTCATAAGTCTCCAAGGAACTAGTAGGCAAGCAACATTTTTGTGTACTTCCTTATTTTGGTATCCAGTGCCCTTTGGCTCATTGCCAGGCACCATCTTGTCCAAGATGGCCCTCAACACCTTGGTACATTCAAGATGTCTCATATTCTCAGTCAGTCTGAAAACACTGGTCACCAGGCACAGACTCAGCACAATGTGTCTTCTAGAGGACAGAAAGAGGCCTAGGAAAAAATATCTCAAATGTCACAAAATCTAAACCCTCAGTCATAAGTGTAATCACAAAGTAACAAGAGGAAGACCTTGACGGATTCAGAGAAGACATTTTTCCTTCACAAACTCAGATGCTATTGAAATCCATTTTCCCAATGGGAAAAAAGGATGGATCCCGTTAGAGAGGGAATTTTGGTTTTATAGGGTACAAAGATGTAATCCTTGAAAGCCATATACCTTTAACAGTTTTGAATATCATGAGCCAGTTGTACAGGTTAAATCTTTAAGTTAGGGGGTGGTGATTGTAAAAAGGTTGAAACTCATTGTGCTTATTCTGGGATCCATTGATTCCCAAATTTCAATATGTACTGTGCCTCCATTTAGGGCTAATCTGCAATGGGGGATGGTCTAAGTTTAGGGCCCATTGTTATTAGGTAAGTGTGCACTGGAAGAGGTTTAATACATGGCCAATTTTTCTTTCCTCACCCTGATCAACACTGTCCCTCCATTTTTCTTGGGGAGCTGTGTTTTAGGAATATTCTTTTCCATAACCCTTCAATGAGGAAGAACAAAAGTCTTGGGTTGACAAAAAGTCACACAAAATACAGAGACAAACTGGGTATTGGTGGGGCACCTGGAATTTCTCTATTTGGGGCACCACTGAGCCCTGAGCAGAGAGGATCACAAGTTTAAGGCCAACCTGAGGGATAAATCCAGACACTGTCCCAAAAGAAAATAAGCCCTGCGTGGTGGTTCATGGGTGTCATCCCAGAAGCTTGGTAGGCTGAGAACAGAAAGAGGATTGCAAGTTCAGAGTCACCCTCATCCATTTAGTGAGAACCTGCCTGAGAATAAAAAGGAAAAGTGGCTTCGGTTATGGTTCAATGGTTAAGAACTCCTGGGTTCAATCACCCTTGTAACAATAAAGGAACAAAAAAATAAATAAATGTGTGGATGCACCTCAGGATTAGATCACCCCCAATTTCCATCCCCAGTACTGAAAAAAAAAGTTTGTTTATGTATGTAAGTATATGTGTTTATATACTAAATACTATATATACATATGTATGTATGTATATTTGTGTGTATGTGTGTATGTGTATTATTTTTTCTTTTAACATATTTACATTTATAGGAGAGAAAAGGCACTCACTCACTCACAGACTATACCAAAGCCCCTGGTAATTAAAGGCCAAAGGTCACCTTTGCTGCAGAGACATAAGCAAGCTACTCTTCTCTTCTACCAGCCTATCTAAATTAGAGGGCCAAAAACACATACCAACCCCTGTCAGCTTTCCCACAGCTACTGCCTGGGGTTGGGCACCAGTGGCTTTGGTTACTCTAGATAACCTTAGGCCAATCACACATCCTCCTGGTGGCAGACCTATTCAAATGCCTGCCCTATCAACTTTCAATGGTAGTCACAGTGACTCCCATGGTGACAATGAGTGACAGGCAATCAATCTGAGTGAGGAGGAACAGGGAGTGAGAAGGGGAGAGCATCTGGGCCCCACTACACCATGAACCCCCAGTTTCACTGCTGTCCTGCAGTCACAAAGAGTCTCTTTCTCTCCCCAGGGGCCCTTCATCTCAGTCTCCTCTAAAACCACAGCCCCTGGGGAAGTCTATGGGGGAGGCATTTTAATAATAAAAATATGTCTCAATCTGTAGCATTTGGTACACTTGGTGGGTCTGTGGTCGGGGAAAGGCTCTACCTCATCACTGGTAACCCTCACTGAGGATCCTCTGGTACAAGGACAGATCACAATTCTGTGGTGAGATTTCCTCCTACACATCACTTAGGACCTCACAGAAGTCTGTGGGAATCTGGCTGTCAGGGTCAAAAGACTCGGTACAGCATGTTTGTGTGGAGTTTCAGCAGTGCCAGGCACCAAGTGGTGTGCACCTCTGTCAGGTAAGCATTGGAGAAGGGGAGGGGAGAAGGGAGACCGAGGTGTCCTGGACTGAGTATGAGTAAATATGTATTAGAGACCCTCCCTGAGGTCCCTGTGTACAAGATGGGGCAAAGAGGTCCCTGGTTCCAGCAGGGACTTAATGGGAAAATGAGGCTTTGCTACCAATTCTCCACAGTCAATTTTTGCCCCACCCCTGATGCCTGAGACAGCAGCATCAAATCAGACATTTTTAAACTTAGGGAAGGCATAGTCACAAAGAGAACTGGAGCCAGGGTCTTCAGACCTCTAAAAGTCAGTGGATGCAGACGTCATTAGTCCTGAGGGCAACACAATCTCTCTCATTACCTTGTTTCTGCCCCTCCCCCTAGACCATTGTGACATCACAAACTGTATTGGAGACAAGGAGAGAGACTGGGCAGGGCACCACACACTGTTGGACACTGTTCCCAGACCAACATAGAGAGAGGACACTGGGGGCAGAAGAGGCAGGGAAAATTCCATCAGCACCAAGGTCACATCAAATAAAGAGACAACTGGAGAAGAGTGAGTGCTACATTAACATGAGTACTAAGGATATAAAATATCCAGTGAGTCAGTCTCCATGACAGAAGTACTAAGTCTTCTGTGCCCTGTGGTTGAGCACTCCTCCCCTAGAAGTTCTTAATCTTCTTTGTGTGCTGTGTTTAATCTCCTCTCACACACCATTGGTCACGGTCTTCTCTGTCCTCTGGGAGAGTGCACCTATCCCACCAGTGCTCAGTCTCTTCTGGTTCCTTTCCTTAATCTCCCTTCCCCAACATTGCTCAAGGTCTTCTGAATCCTGTGGTGAGTTCCCCTCTCCCACCAGTGCTCAGTCCCCTCTGGCATTTTGAGTGGACACTCTTTGTATACCAGTGCTCACTCTTCAATGAGTCATAGGCATATAATTCCCTTAGTAAACTCTCTGGGTGAAACCCTTTTCTGCTAATATCAGTACATCATCTTTGACCTTACCTGCATATACAGGCACAAACAACTGTGGAAACTTTAAAGATGTAGATACTTCCTCTTTGGAACAACCTCAATATGACTTTGCTGCTGCCATAAAAAGAGGTTTCTCATCAATACCTGAAAACTCAAGACAATTTCAATGGATGTCAATTCCCACCCCATTAAGAACATTGTTCCACCACTCATAGTCCACGATTTC
This sequence comes from Sciurus carolinensis, assembly GCF_902686445.1. NCBI lineage: Eukaryota > Metazoa > Chordata > Mammalia > Rodentia > Sciuridae > Sciurus > Sciurus carolinensis. The sequence goes on along the minus strand of NW_025920161.1, from coordinate 165,902 downwards.
CACACATTTGTTCAAGTAACTGAGATCTTATGAGTGATGTATCATGACCCATATTTCTGCTATCTCCCTGAGCATTGGATGGAAAGTCATTAATGAGTTTGAGGATCTTTTCTGATATATCATTGGATGCTCTCTTTTGACAAGATGGAAACCTTCCTAGGACATTTGGGTGAGGCACAATGAACACCTTCAAGTGAGCATGTGAAATGTGACTAAGGACAATTTTCCATCATCAAGGAGGACATTTTTAGACCTTTTTAATACCACCATTCCCACCATCCATCAGCATACTGAGATATTGGACCAAGGGACACTGTCAAAAAGGATCCAAAAGTTCTGACTCCTACAGGAGAGATACTTTTTCCTTAAAAATATCTGCCTCCTCTGAATCCTGCAGTCAAGGACACCTCATCTATATTATCTCAGTCTTCTCTGGGCTTTTCCCTAAAACTCTTCTCAACCACAATTGTTAAATGTTTTCTGATTACTCTGGTAGAGTGCCCCTCTCCTACCATGCTCAGTCTTCTTTGTTTTAGTCACTAGTATTACCTAATCTGTCCTTACTTAGTCTCTTCTCAACCCTGTGGGTGAGCACAAGTCAACTAATAATGCTAATTCTGGTACTTTTTTTTTTTTCTCTGCCTTCCATTACCATTCACTGCTCATTGTCTATTGGATCTTTTGGGTGAGCACCCCTCACCTAAGAGTGTTCAGTATTCACTCTATCCTGTTCCAGGTTTTCCAAGGCAATCCTTGTTCAGACTCTTCTGAATCCTGTGGGTGAGCACACCTCTCCTGACAGTGCTCAGTCTTCTCTGGATTCTGTCCTTAATATTCATACACCATTGACCATCAGTGTCATCTGTGTCTTGTGGGTGAGTTCCCCATTCCCAACAGTGCTCAGTCCCCTCTGGGTATTGTGGATATACAACCTTCACCTACCTGTGTTCATTTTTCAATGAGCCCTAGGCAACCTGGGTCCCTGAGTAAAATCTCTGGGTGAGGCCCTTTTGTCCAATGTCAGTATACCATCTCTGGCCTTACCTGTCTATCCAAGCAAATATCACTGTGCAACCTTTGAGAGTTGTGGATACTTCTTCTTTGCAACAACCTCCATAGACCTTTGGTGCCTCCATGCAGAAAGACTCCTGGCCAAAGCTTGAAAACACAAGACAATTTTCATGGATGTTAATTCCAACAACACTGAGGAGCTTGTTCCATGACTCAGAGTCCAACAACTGATTAATTTGCTCCAGGGGCTGAGCACTTATGAGTGATATAACAAGTTCAGGATTTCTAACATCCCTCTGAGTAGTGAATGGAAAGCATATATTTAGGTAGTTTCAGGATCATCTCTGATGTGTCACTAGCTATCAACTTTTGACAGTACAGGAAACCTCATAGTAAATCTCTCAGGCACAAAGCACACATTCAAAGGAGTGTAAAATGTGACAAAGAACAACTTCCCATCATCATGGGGGACTTCTACAGACATTTGAAATAGGATCATTATCACCATACCTCAGATCAGAGATACTGATCTGGCCTGAGGGATACTCTCAAAACTGTTCTAAAAACTCTGAGATCTGTAGGTGAGATCTCCTCGCACAAAAGACCTCCATCTACTCTGGATCCTATAGTGAAGCACCCCACATCAATATTTACTATATCCTCTCTTGGTACTGCCCTAAATTAGCCCTCATCCACTATTGTGCAGGATACTCTGAGCACCCCTCTCTGATTCATGCTCTGATTCTAATACTTTTGTTAATAGTCTCTCTTCAACATGGCTCAGCTTTCTTTGTTTAAGTTGCTATATTTTACTAACCTGTATTTACTAAGTTTCCTTTGGGTTCTGTGGGTGAGCCCCCCTCACCAGCAGTGCTCAGTCTCCTCCATTTTCTTTGTTTGAGTTTCCTAACCATTCGAAGCTCCTTCATTTCTGGGTCCTATTGGTGAGTACACCTCACTTTACAGTGCTCACTCTTCTCTCTGTCATGTTTCAGATTCTGCAATGCAATCCTTCTCAAACTCGTCTGAGTCCTGTGTGTGAGCACTCCACACCTCACTGTGCTCAGCATTCTCTAGGCCCTGTCCTTAATGTCTCTTTACACACCAGTGCTCAGGGTAATCTGAATCCTATGGTGAGCGCCACACTCACATATATGTGCTCAGTTTTTTTTTTTTTCTGAATATTATCTTGGAGTGCTCCTTATCTTCTAGTACTCTGCATCCTCTGTTTCCTCTGGGTGATCTTCCCTCATGCAGTAGTGCTCAGTATATTCTGGGACCTCTGGGTGAATGCCCCTCACCTTGTAGTGCTCAGTCTCCTCTGTGCCATGTGCTAAGTTCACAGAACCAAACTTATTGCAGTCTCATGTGGTTCCTGACTATGATCAAATGTAGTTGAACATTGCACAGAGTTCTCAGGGTCCTGCCAAAATCTCACCTCATCCAACATTGCTTAGAGTACTCTGATTCCTGTGTGTGAGTGCCCATTACCCATTAGTGCTCTGATTACAATGGGTCCTCTTGGTGATAGTCCCTCTCTCAGCCTTCTGTGTTTAAATTGCAATTTTCACATTACCTGTGTTCCTTAGTCTTCTTTGTGACCTGTGGGTGAGCACCCTTCATCAAATAGTGCTTAGTCTCCTCTTTTTCTTTTTTTTCATTTAACTAACCATTTCTTGCTCATTTTAGCTGGGTGATTTTGTGGAAGATCCATCACCTTAGAGTGCTTAGTCTTCTCTGTGTCCTGTTTTAGGTTCCCCAAGGTAATCCTCACCCACAGTCCTCTGAGTCATGTGAGTGAGTGCCCCTCACCTGACATTGCTCAGTCTTCTCTGGGTATTGTCCCTAATCTCCCTTCACAAATCATTGCTCAGTGTCATCTGAATTCTCTGTTGAAAACACCTTTCACACAGATGTTAATTTTTTCTGAATATTGTGTTGGAGTGCCCCTTACCCTCAAGTACACTGTCTCCTCTGTGTCCTCTGCATGAGCACCCCCATCCAGTGGTGCCCAGTATATCCTGGGACCTTATAGTGAGCACCACCTACCTAGCAGTGCTCAGTCACCTCTGTGACATGTGCTAAGTTCCCATAGCCAAACTTAACTCAACCTTCTCTGGCTACTGTTTGTGATCATACAGAGCCTAACACTGTTCAGTCTTTTCTGGATTCTGTCTTAATCTCACCTGCTCCACCATTACTCATGATCTTTTGAATCCTGTGGGTGAGTGACCCTCTCCCAACATTACCCATTATTATCTGTGTCCTGTACTTAATCTCCATCCCCCCACCATTTGTTGGGTCCTCTGAGTCATGTGGGTGAGCACAACTTTCCCACCAGTGCTCAGTCCCCTGTGGGTATTACTGGAGGTTAGAGTTGCAGCAATATTGTTCTGTCTCCACTGAGCCCTCAGCAACTTGTTTCTTTGAGTGACATATCTAAGAGTGTCCCATTCCTTCTAATGCACCATTTCAGACTTTATCTGTGCATCAAGGCCAACACTTCTTTGAAATTTTAGAGAAATATGGATACTTCCTGTTCCAAAAAACTCAACAGGTCCTTTGTGCTGCCATGCAGACAGACTTCTCTCCAATGCCTGAAAACCCAAGACAATTTTTAAGGATGTCAATGCCCACAGCACTGGGACCTCATTCTACCATTCATCCTTGACAATTTCCTCACCTTTCATAAAGGAACTGAGGTCTTATGGGTGATGTAGTTCAGACAGGATTTCTGACATTTTTCTGAAGTGTGGAAGAAAATATATTTAAGAATTTTCAGAATCTTCTCTGATATGTCACTAGTTGCTCCCTTTTGACAAAAGAGTAAACCTTGTAGGAAAGTTGAGTGAGGCATATTTCATCCTGTAATTTGCAGTGTGATATGTGTCCATGGACAATTTCCTGTCAACATGGAGGACTTCTCCATACCTTTGAAAATGCTGCATTGTCAAACCACTTCTAAACTACCTGAGACCATGGCCTGAGGGACTCCCTTGATAAGCTTCCAAAGGCTGTGAGTTATCTTGATGAGCACACCTCTTCCAAAAGAAGTCTGTTTCTTCTGACTTCTGTGGTAAATAAAAACTCACTTATGTTGTTCATGCTTCTCTGGGTCCTGCCCTAAGTCTCCACTCACCCATCATTGCTTAGGGTGTTCTGGATTCTTTGGGTAGTGCCCCTCATCTGCAGTGCTTCAATTCCACTGGATTTTCTAGTTGATTGAACCTATCCTTCAGTGGTTAAGTCTTCTTAGATTAAGCTGTTAAATTCACCTAATCTGTCCTTAATCAGTCTCATTTTGATCCTGAGGGTGAGTGTCCCTCACTTAATAGTGTCAGTCTTCTCTTTTACTTTATTCTAAGTTCCCTAAACATTCCATTTTCATTCTTCTCTGGGTCAGTTGCATGTGTGCCCTCAACTAACACTGCTCAGTCTTTTTTCCATCTTGTTGTATTTTCCCTAAGGCAATTCTTGCTCAGAGTTCTCTGGGTCCTGTGGATAAGCACCTTTCACCTGAGAGTGCTTAATATTCTCAGGGTCTGTGCTTAAGCTCCCTTCACACAACATTGCTGAATGTCATCTGTGTACTGTGATAATTGCCCCTCCACGCAGGTTCACATTTTCCCCTAAATATTGTTATGGAGTGCTTCTTACCCTCCAGTAAACTGTCCCCTCTATGTCTTCTCAGTGATTGCACCTCATCCACTAGTGCTCAGTATTCTCCTGGACCTCTGGGTTAGCACCCCTCAACCAGCATTCCTCATTCTCCTCTGAACCATGGACTCAATTCCCCTAACAATCATTTCTCAGCCTTATCTGGCTCCTGTGTGTGAGAATATATAGCTTAACAGTGCTCAACTTTCTCTGGTTTCTCTCTTAAACTCAAAACCCCCAACATTGCTCTGGGACTTCTGAGTCCTGTGGTAAGCACCCCTTGAAAACAGTTGCTCATTTCCTTGAACACTCTTGCCCAGCAACTCATACTTCTGTTCTCAGTCTTCTCTTCATCATCTTGTTAGCAACCCTTGACCACCTGTACTCAGGAATCTCTGATTCCTCTTCATTTGTGCCACTCACCCACAAGTACTCAGTTTCCTCTGGGTCTATGAGAGAGTGCCATCACCTATCAGGGCCCAGGATCCTCCCTGTCCTATGCACAACCCAGGTGTTCTTCATTATAGTTTTTCCTCAGTCACTTTCTGGTGTGTACCACACACTCTCTAGTGCTACTTCTTTATGAAAATATTGTTAAGGACTTCTTCTTGCTCCCTGGGCACCCTTGATCTTTGTGGTTTAGTGAGTGCTTCCTGTCTTGCCTGTCCTTGGTGGAGCTGGTTGGGGGATTAATTCTGGGCTCCTGTATGACATTCTGTGATGCTTTCTTCACATGAGGGGCAGGAGTTCTTCTGAACCCATGGTGCACTTTATGGCCCATCTTGTGGTGGTTCATGGAGACAATGGACCCCCGGCCATCCTCTCACTTAGTGGATATATCTGAGTTGGCTGACAAACTTTCTGCAGGGTGTCTTTCCTAGCTCTGCAAGGTCTGACTGTGCTAAGGTTCAGAAGGTCTGAAGCAGAGAATTCCTACACCCACACCTGAGCCTCCCTCTGCACAGGCTGCCTTATTCCCAGAGCTCTCCCTGGCAAAGGCTTGAAGAAGGGTCCCTGTTCTCCTCTCAGGACCTCTTGTGGTCCTTCAAGGGCTCTAATTTAAGCAGATGAGAGCCAATGTCTTCCTTATGACAGTCTCCTTTTAAAAACACAAGACCCTGCCACCCGCTCCCTTCATCTATTCTCTTACCCTCACAACTGAGCCAGTGCATGTCTTGAATGTGGGCTTGAAGTGGCCAGGAGTAGAACACTCTCTGGTTTCCATGGGAACCGTGGTGCCACCATGTACTCGGGCCGCTCCTCTGTAACCTCAGTTGGAATAAGGGGTGCAGGTGTCATGTCACGTGAGCCAGTCTTCAAAGTTCATGTTGCCAAATAATTCACAAAACCTCTGGGGAGTGCAACTAGTTGCCTTCTCCTACCAGAGCCTAGAAGCACTGCACCTTTCACAAACAAGCTGCCCAATGCCTGCTCACTCCTGTTTGATTAGAGGATTTCACCCATGAATGGTTCTCATGTCACAGGAGAACTGGTAAGAAATTTAGGCGTTTTTCTGAATGGAAGTGAATGCACCTGAATGAATGTAGGATCAACGATATGACTTTCAGCCACAATTCCTCTGTAATGAATCTTGAGAGTAATAACTGAAAACATAATGAGCAGAAAATTGAAACTGGATGAGGAATGTTTTCTTTTTGCCACCATGTTTTGCTTCTGGGACCCAAAACTCCGTGAGCCATCAACACTTGCGTTTGACTTGCTATATCTCACAACAAAATTTGGCTAAGTTGCTGAAGCACACCCTCACTGAGGGAAACAGGCATAGCACAGGAGGTACGACTTCCTCTAGCTCACCCTTTCCTAAATGATGGGCAAGATCCATCACCATAACTGGCTTGTCCATTATACACAGGTCTCTGCTGTTTAGAATTTTTCAAAAGAAAATGACAAATGGAAAAATGAGACAAAAATAGGATCAAGGAATTAATCAGTAGATTGTGAATATATTGGCTAGGGTTGCATATGTGAATGATCACAAGGTCTCCATTCCTAGTCACCAATTGAGCATATTCTCAATCCCACATAATCCAGCCCCTGTCCCTGGTTCTGACGTCCTTGGATTCCTGTTATAAATTTGTGTTCAGAAATCAGTTACATCCGTTTTCCTCCTTAAGTGAAGAGGGGAAAAATCTGTCCCTCAGGACACACCGCTGGTCTTAGGTATTGACATGCAAAAGAGTTCCTTGCTGGATTGTCCTGAACAAGAGGATTAAGAATTCCTTAGGCATTGTATGGCTTCGTCATGATTGATTGTCTGCATGCTTTTTCACCAATTAGGACTGTAAGTGATCAAGTCCTGTAACTCAGAGCAGACATTCCTGTGCTGGTGTTATATCCCATCATGTAGAGAGCCTGCCTCCCATTCTCGAGACCACGGTTCGAGACTCCAGCACTGTAAGATTACGGAAATTACAAACAAACACACAAATGAGCCCAAATTGGAGCCTCCCAACACTCCATCGTCTCACCTCTTAATTTTCTTTTCTCCTCTCCTCACAAAATGAATCAACACGGGAAAACAGCACCAGTTTCACGTGCAACCCATTTCCACGGACAAATTGCTGTTTGCAAATGTGCTCGAAGAGAGCAGTGCTGCACACTCACCTGCATTTCTTCAGATTACAACTTCCACGACCTCACTCTACTCTCCTTAGGACACAGATCACGGGTCTGTCATGAGTATGCTTATGCAAATATTTCTTCACCACCTTCCTCCTCTGCTCATTGTTCACCAGGTTTGGGTGGCAGGAAATTGACAACACTATGGCAAAAGCACTTATACCTGGCTCTCTCCACGCTTTTTGGACATACTCCCATACACTCTGCCAATGAAGGGTATTTCCACACATGAGCACTTTCCACATGAACTTCAATGTCAAGTGGAAAACCAAGAGGTGAACACAAAAGACAGCCACTCTTGTCCCTGTAGTTTCTCTGACAGTTTGGCTATGCAGTGGCTTGTTTGTAACTTCTTGATGAATAATGGTAGGATGTGGGACTCAATTCATGTGAGTCTCTATTGCTAGCATTCAGGACTCTCACGGGAGACTTACAACCTACATTCAAAATATCATTGGAGCTCCAGTGTCAAGAGGAATGTAGCCTTTTTATGCACTCTTGTTAATTTTGATGGACCTCCTCAAGAGATGCAGCCTAGAATTGGGTGAAGAATAACAACTCGGTGTGTGAGTTGCTCTCAAGTTTACCGGGGATCTGGGAATGAATGCATTGTTCTTTGGAGGGTAAGGAATGACACAAAACACCTCTTTCCAAGATCTCAAACGGGAAGGAGGAAAACAGACATTAGGCATATGGCATGTGGGCGGGGTATAGAAACATGTCAAGAAAGAATGCAGATTTGACACTTTGCAAATGCTTGTGGTATGCTTTTTCTTTTCAGTAATTCTATTAAAGTGTTGGTTATTATGGAACCACTTCTGGTTTGATATCCATTTTTTGCCGATGTAGGGTCTTCACACTTGAATATTCATAGACCTTTGGGGGATTATTTTGTAAGATTGTGGTGAACTCTTTATTCAGAGTGTCAGGGATTAGAGTTGCATAATCCAGGATCAGCTGGTTTAAATTGTAGGTCATGGGGTAGGTGCTGTGATCCTAGGAAAGCCTTTGCTCATGGTTCTGGTGCCAGAAAAATATAGGAATCAGTATAAGAATATTTGGCAGTCCTATGTAAGCAACAAAAAGAGACAGAACTTTTCAAGGGCATTGATGTACCTGCAATGACATTATGGTCACTGTTCATGGTTACAAACAGAATGAACGGAAAATAACTACTTCCTGTATTAGTACTTTATGATGAGGCTGTATATATGTCCAGAAATTTGTAGGTTGAACATGAACAAGGACGAGTTTCATAGTGTCTCTTCTCTGAAGTTGTTTTCCAGGATGACCCTCTCCAGCTTTTCTTGCCCCCCAAATGTCCTCTCAGCTTTTGAAAATTCAGTTTGGAAGCTCTGCACCATTCCACTTTCAGCAGGACATGTTCAAAGCTGGTGTTATGCCCTGTGAAACTGTGCTCATCATGCCATCACCAGGGTTTTATTTCATTCACCGGCTTGTAGGCTGCTCCCTCCCGGGGCTGGTTAGATGACTTCTGGCAATATCTCACAGACCCTTGGGACCGAGGGGCATTTGCCTGGTCACGAAGACAAACCATTGTGTGAATGCAGATTGGCAAGACATTTCTGCATCTTGAGGTGGTTTAAAGTGCCCATGGAAAAATCCTACCAGGTATGTTTCTTGGTGCAGCAGAATCCTAATGCAGCAGCCAAGCAGGTGGGGCCTGGCAGTTGGAGTGAGCACAGAACTACACTCCTTTCTTGTCAGGTCTATTCTGTCCTCCATCGAACATGCTGAGTGAATGACTCCCTCCTTTCTTCATGAGTCACCAGAGGAGACAAACACCTGCACTTGGAACACGCACATTCCATGTTCTAACTTTCTTCTTTGCAGACTTTGTAGGTTAATAGGGGAAACCCGACAGATGGAATGTGATGTGTCCCAATTCAATGATCACTTAAGCCCAGGCACTGCACTGCACACTCTACTGAGCTGAGTGCTCACCACCCATCTCTCTGTGTGGCTGCTAGGCCTCTAGACTAGTTTTCTGACTCTGTTGAAAACCCTGGCATTCTGAGTCCTGGAGGAGTGGGGTCGGAGAGCAAGTCACGGTGGTAAGCTTGTAGAGCCAGATATTCTCAGACACACTTTGGTCCCAGCTTGGTCCACTGGACTTTGTGGAGGTTAATACCCTGCAGCAGAGCCAGGTGAGCAGGCTGTCAGTATGAATGGTGGGGTCAATGGAGCACAGTACTACCTAGCAGGCATGGATGGAAGTGTGATCTGTCAGGCTCGCTGGGAACCCTGGTCCTGCCTGGATATGGAGGGATTTATCGCCCACCGGGCTGTAAACCGATTACAGCCTGATTTCTAGTTGACCAGACCACAAGGATAGAATCATTTCTTTAAAAACACAAGACCCTGGCAACCGAAACCTTCGTCTATCCTCTTATCATCACAGCTGAGCCCGTGTTTGTCTTGAATGCGGGCTTGAAGCTGCCAGGAGAGGAATGGTCTCTGGTTGCCATGGAATCCGTGATGCCACCATGTTCTGGGGCCACTCATTTGTGACCTCAGGTGGAATCTGGAGTATAGGCGCCATGTCACGTGAGCCAGGCTTCAAAGTTCATGTTGCCCAAGGGTTCACAAACCCTCTGGGGAGTGCAAACAAGTGCCTTCTCCTACCAGAGCCTAGAAGCACCGCCCCCTACAAAACCTAGCGGCCCAGAGCTTGCTCCCTCCTCTTTGATTAGAGGACTTCTCCCATGAATGTTTCTCATGTCACAGGAGAACTGGTAAGCAATTGATGCATTTTTCTGAGTGGAAGTGAATGCACCTGAATGAATGTAGGATCAAGGGTATTACTTTCAGCCACAATCTCTCTGTAATGAATCTTGAGAGTAATAACTGAAAACATAACGAGCAGAAAATTGAAACTGGATGAGGAATGTTTTATTTTTGCCACCAAGTTGTGCTTCTGGAAGCCCAGACCTCATGAGTCATCAACACTTGCCTTTGCCTTGTTCTAACTCACAACATCATCCAGCTATATTGCTGAAGCACCCCCTCACCGAGGGAAACAGGCACGGCACAGGAGTAACAACTTCCTCTGGCTCACCGTTTCCTGAGATGATGGGCAAGATCGACCACCAAAACTGTCTTGTCCATTATGCACAGGTCTCTGCTGTTTAGAATTTTTCAAAAGAAAATGACAAACGGAAAAATAAGACAAAAAAAGGATCCAAGAATTAATCAGTACATTGTGAATATATTGGCTAGGGTTGCATATGTGAATGATCCCACAATCTCCATTAGTAGTCACCAATTGAGCATATTCTCAATCCCATATAGTTCTGCCTCTGCCCCTGCTCCTGGCATCCATGGATCCCTGATACAAATTTGTGCTCAGAGATCAGTTACATTCGTTTTCCTCCTTTTGTGAAGAGGGGAAAAATCTGTCCCTCAGGATACACAGCTGGTCTTGTGTATTGACATGCAAAAGAGTTCCTTGCTGGATTGTGGTGAACAATAGGATTAAGAATTCCTGAGGCATTGTTTGGCTTGGTCATGATTGCTTGTCTGCATACTTTTTCACCAATTAGGACTGTAAGTGATGAAGTGTTGTAACTCAGAGCAGACATTCCTGTGCTGGCGATATAGCCCATCATGTAGAGAGCCTGCCTTCCATGCTTGAAACTAGGGTTCCAGACCCCAGCACTGTTAGATTACGGAAATTAAATGAGACCAAATCGGAGCCTCCCAACCCTCCATCCTCTCACTCTTACTTTTCTTTTCTCCTCTCCTCACAAAATGAATCAACACTGGAAATCACCACCAGTTTCACGTGCAACCCATTTCCACGGACACCTTTCAGTTTGCAAATGGGCTCCAAGAGAGCAGTGCTGCACACTCACCTACCTTTCTTCAGAGTATTACTTCCACGACCTCAATCTACTCTCCTTAGGACAGAGATGGCGGGTCTCTCATGAGTATGCTTATGCAAATAATTCTTCACCACCTTCCTCCCCTGAGCATTTTCTCCAGGTTTCGGTCGCAGGAAACTCAAAATGACAGCCGCACTTATACCTGGCTCTCTCCAGGCTTTTTGGGCATACTCCCATACCCTCTGCCAATGAAGGGGACTTCCACACCTGAACACTTTCCATCTGAACCTCAATGTCAACTGGAAAATGAAGACGTGAACAGAAAAGACAGCCGCTCTTGCCCCTGGATTTTCTCTGACAGTTTGACTTTGCAGGGGCTTGCTTGTGACTTCTTGATGAATAATGGTAGTATTTAGGACTGAATTGATGTGAACCTCTGTTGGCAGCATTCACAACTATCACGGGGATTTACAAACTACTCTCCCAATATCATTGGAGCTCCAGTATCAAGAGGAATGGAGTCCTTTTATGCACTCTTGTTAATTTTGATGGACTCCTCAAGAGATGCAGCCTAGAATTGGGTGATGCATAACAACAACTCGAGTGTGCGTTGCCCTCATGTTTACCGGCAATCTGGGAATGAATGCATTGTGCTTTGGAGGGTAAGGAATGACACAATACACCTTTTTCCAAGATCTCACACTGGAAGGAGGAACCCAGAGACTTTAGGCATATGGCATGTGGGCAGGGAATAGACACATGTCAAGAAAGAAAGCGGATTTGACACTTTTCAAATGCTTGTGGTATGCTTTTTCTTCTCAGTAATTCTATTAAAATGTTGGTTATTATGGAACCACTTCTGGTTGCATATTCACATTTTGCCGATGTAGGGTCTTCACCCTTGATTATTCATAGACCATTTTGGGATTACTTTTCTGAGATTGTGGTGAACTCTTCATTTGGAGAGTCAGGGGTAGTTTTGCACAATCCAGGATCAGCTGGTTTAAATTGTAGGTCGTGGGGTAGGTGCTGTGATGTTAGGAAAGCCTTTGCTCATGGTTCTTGTGCCAGAAAAATATAGGAATCACTATACATATATTTGGCTGTCCCTTGGGAGCAACAGAAAGAGACAGAAATTTTCAAGGGCATTGATGTACTTGCAATGACATTAGGGTCGTTGTTCATGGTTGCATACAGAATGAACCTAAAATAACTACTTCATGTATTAGTAGTGTATGAAGAGGCTGTATATATGTCGAGGAATTTGTGGGTTCAACATGAACAAAATGAGTTTCATTGTGTCATTTTGAAGTTGTTTTAAAGAAAACCCTCTCCAGTTTTTCTCACCCCCAAATGTCCTTATGCTCCCCTTTTGAAAATTCAGTTTGGAAGTTCTGTACCATTCCACTTTCAGCAGGGTCTAGGTTTAAATCTGGTGTTATGCCCTGAGAAACTGTGCTCATCATGCCATCACCAGGCTTTTATTTCATTCACGGGCTTGTAGCCTGCTCCCTCCTGGCACTGGTTAGATTAATCCTGGCAAATTTGCACAGAACCTTGGAACTGAGGGGCATTTGTCTGATCCAGAAGATGAACCATTGAGTGAACGCCGATTGGCAAGATATTTCTGCATCTTGAGGTGTTTGACATGCCCCTGGAAAAATCCCACCAGGTAAGTTTCTGGGTTCAGCAGAGTCATAATGCAGCAGCCAAGCAGATGGGGCCTGGCAGTTCGAGTGAGCACAGATCTACTCTCCTTTCTTGTCAGTCCGTTCTGTCCTCCGTCCAAAATGCTGAGTGAATGACTCCCTCCTTTCTTCATGAGCCACCAGAGGAGAAAAACACCTTCACATGGAACACACACATCCCATATTTCACCTATATCCTTTGCAGATTTGTGGGTTAGTCGGGGAAAACCGACATATGGAATGTGATGTGTCCCAATTCAATGATCACTTAAGCTCTGGCATTGCACTGCATGCTCTACTGAGATGAGGGCTCACCACCCATCTCTCTGTGTGACTTCTCACCTCTAGGCTAGTTTCCTGACTCTGAAAAAAAGTCAGAAATTCCCATTCATGAGGAGTGGGTTCGGAATGCAAATCCACTGGTGCCGGTGGTAAGCTTGTTGAGTCACGTATTCTCAGGCACCCCTCGGTCCCAGCCTTTTCCACTGGACATTGTGGGGGCTAATAGCCTGCAGTAGAACCAGGTGTGCTGGCTGTCACTATGAATGGTGGGGCCAACAGAGCATAGCACCACCTCGTGGGCCTGTGTGGAAGTTTGAGCTGTCAGGCTTCAGTGGAAACCCTGTTCTTGCCTGGATATGGAGGGATTTATTGCCCACGGGGCTGCATACCACTTACAGACTGGTTTCTAGTTGACCAGACCACAAGGATAGAATCATTTCTTTAAAAACAGAAGACACTGGCACTCGCTCCCTTCATCTATCCTCTTATCCTCACAGCTGAGCCGGTGCTTGTCTTGAAGCGGCCAGGAGAGGAATGGTCTCTGGTTGCCATGGGATCCATGACCCACCGTGTTCTGTGTCTGCTCCTCTGTGACCTCAGGTGGAATCTGGAGTGCAGGCGCAATGTCACATGAGCCAGTCTTCAAAGTTCATGTTGCCCAAGGGTTCACAAACCCTCTGGGGAGTGCAACCAAGTGCCTTCTCTACTGGTGCCTAGAAGCCCTGCCCCCTACACAACCTAGATGCCCAGAGCCAGCTCCCTCCTCTTTGATTAGAGGACTTCTCCCATGAATGTTTCTCATGTCACAGGAGAACTGGTAAGCAGTTGATGCGTTTTTCTGAGTGGAAGTGAATGCACTTCAATGAATGTAGTATCAAGGGTATGACTTTCAGCCACAGTCTCTCGGTAATGAATCTTGAGAGTAATAACTGAAAATATAAGCGAGCAGAAAATTGAAACTGGATGAGGAATGTTTTATTTTTGCCACCATGTTTCGCTTCTTGGACCCCAGACCCCTTGAGCCATCAATACTTGCCTTTACCTTGTTATATCTCACAACATCATCTAGCTAAATTGATGAATCACCCTCTCACTGAAGGAAACAGACATAGCACAGGAGGAACAACTTCCTCTGCCTCACCCTTTCCTGAGATGATGGGCAAGATCGACCACCACAACTGTCTTGTCCATTATGCAGAGGTGTCTTCTATTTAGAATTTTTCAAAAGAAAATGACAAATGGAAAAATAAGTCAAAAAAAGAATCGAGGAATTAATCAGTAGATTATGAATATATTGGTTATTGTTGCATATGTGAATGATCCCACAATCTCCATTAGTTGTCACCAATTGAGCATATTCTCAGTCCCATATAGTCCTGCCTCTGCCCCTGCTCCTGGCGTCCTTGGATCTCTGATACAAATTTGTGCTCAGAGATCAGTTACATCTGTTTTCCTCCTTAAGTGAAGAGGGGAAAAATCTGTCCCTCAGGACTTACTGCTGGTCTTGGATATTGACAAGTCTCTTCTTTCTTGCTTCTTGGCTCTTTCTACAGGCTCAAGCGCCTCCAGATCCTGCTTCTCCATCTTCCCCTGCATGGCCATAAAGTCACCAATGGCAAGTGACTGCTGTACCCCACGGAGATCACCGTCCACAGCAATGGGTCCTGGCCCTGCTGGCCACCCGGAGACCTTGTCAATCCTCTCAATGTCGAGGTACCCGGGACCCCTAGCCCCAGGCTAAGCAGGATGGCGGCTGGCAGTTTGCCAACGTACGGTCCATGGCACATACTGATGACGCTGGTAAGCAGGAGTCGCGCTGACGCCGTATGAGGAAGTACTTAACTATTGGCTCCTGTTTCTCGTGTGCAGCCCATGATCTGCTCGTGCCCCATACACTTACATTGGGATCATGCATGTAGCTCGTGCCTTGTCTGTATAGCTTTCTGATTGGCTGCCTTACTATATATATTCTTTGTGTGCTCCCCTGAGGGAAAACAATAGAACAATAAAGAATCTTGGAAAGCTCCATGTTGTTGGGGAGTTCTTTCCTGCGGGCAGGGGAATCCCCGATAAGTGGCGCCGAAACCCGGGAGACGATAAGGGTGAGTGACGTGGGAGGCAGCCTCAAAGTTCGCGGTACGCGACTAATCAGACTAGCGAAAGGCAGTCCGGAGACAGAGCCAAGCGAAACGCGGCTCGGAGTGGACTAGCGAAAGGCAGTCCGGAGACAGAGCTAAGCGAAACGCGGGCTCGGGGTGGACTAGTGGAAAGCGGTCCACCTTAAAAGTATTAAAGTGAAAGTAGCATGCGAAAGGCGACTACACCCTGGACTAAGCGAAAAGCGGTCCACCTGAAAGTATTAAAGTGAAAGTGGCACGCGAAAGGTGGCTACACCCTGGACTAAGCGAAAAGCGGTCCACATTGGAGATATTAAAGTGAAAGTGGTGCGCGAAAGGCCACCATCAATCAACCCGGACCAAGCATAAGGTGGTCCAGTGAACTGAAAGTGGTATACAAAAAGTGATTGCAGTAAATTAATCATGGGTTCTGAGGTGTCTAGAGTTCGCATGGAAGGTCTATTAAAGGCTTTATTAAAGGCTAATGGAACACCTTTAAAGGTTTCCTCAGCTAGGAAGTTTTTAAAAACTGTAGAAGATAAAGCCCCTTGGTTTTTAAATGAGGGATTGTTGGATCAAGAGAAACTATCACAAGAGACAGAAAAAGGCCCCCCTCCTGATCCCTTCCATGCAGCTCCATGGCCACCTAGGGAGGGAACACCCGTGTCCTTGAAGCAGTCCTCCCACTAGGCAGAGAGCTCAGCAGCTCCATTCCTCAAAAGTAGTAAGAAATAATGTTTTGTAATTTTCTGCATTCAAACCTACCCTGATTTCTCAACCAGGAAGAAAAAGGGTTAAAAAGTCCTGGGTGATCCTCCCTCCCCCCTGCCTGGCCTTGCTGAAGCCTGCATTGGAATGTAAACTGCAGCAGTCTCAGCGGAAAAGAGGGGTAACCTGAAGATAAGAAAAAAAGAAAAAAAAAAGGTGTCTGTTTTAAACTTCTGGGCTGCTACACAGAACTAACTCATTTTCCAGGATTCTTGTTTTGTTTTGTTTTTCTTTAATGCTGTATTTTTGAGCTCATAATTTTGATCCTGCATACCTAGGTTAATGATTTTTTTTCTTTTTGATCAGTTCTATTTTTTATTCAACTAGAGTTTTTGAACATCTGTTACATTGCAATGGAGATTCACCTATAAAGTTACAAGGCCTTTGATTTTGTGTTATGTGTATGTTGTGCTGTCTAATGTCATGTTTTGTCTGTATCAAAACTGAGCACTCCTAAAATTAAAATTTAAAAATGGATCCAAATACTTTTATTCACGTGATTTAAAAAGGTTCAATTTAAATTGAGTAAACTAATAAAAGTGAAATGTCTTTAAAAATAACTTGCAAGTCTCTAGGTGGTCAAACTAATGGAATGTTGATGTTAAACAATGTCTAATATCAATTGTTTCTAGGACTTTTCTTCAACAGGAAAGAGACAGCAAATATGTTCAGGATACTTGTCTAATATCTTGACTAAAAACAAGGTTACTAAGAGTTATGTCTTAACAAGTACAATTCTATATACAAAGGGTTCTAAAGGTTTCAACTGTGTTTCAGTTAGAGTACTATAAACAACAAAGTATTTTATCTTGTTAAAATGGTGTAATTTATCTAAATTCAGAAATTTCATAAGAGTTGTTTCAGAATGTGAACAAAAGGGGGTCAACACATAAAAAAGAAAAAATAAAAGGTTCTATAAATACAACTATATTTAGTGAAGAAGAAAATCTTTCTGGATAAGAAAGTGTTATATAATGAAATACATGAGGGTCTAAGTAAGTGCTAAAAAAGTCTGTGTGTAAGTGAAGGGCAAGTTTCAACAAGTCTGTGTGTAACTGAGTTGGTTGTATGTATGTGAAACAGCTAAAGCTATTTAAGGTTTTTCCTAAGGTGAAATACTAATGTTCTGATATAAGCCAAAGTTTAATCTATATGGTAAAATGACATGGTAAAATAACAAGGATTTCTTAGAAACACTAATTTACTCTTAACTTTTTGTCTATTAAGTTTTATTCTTTAAAACAATTAGTCTTAAAAATTGGGGTTTATACAATTATGGTTAAACAACTGTTAAGAGTATTGTACTATGTTACAGAGTCTAAATTTTTCTTTAAAAACTAAATTTAGTAAGATTAAAGTGTCAAGGTAATTGTGAAATGGTCACTCCTTGTATATTAAATGTATTCATATTTTCCAAGTATACAAGTTTTAAAGCAGGGTATTTATCAAGCTGCTATTCTCCAAACTTCTCTCTCAATGTTGAAATGCTTCTAGGTTCTCACGGGCAGTCTTAATGCATATTCCTACCTTCCTACCAGTCCCAGTCTCTGTTACAGATACAGAACTACCAGTGCTATTATCAAGAAACAAAAGAGATTTTGGCATCACAGCAGCTGTGATCACTGCCATTGCAGCCTCTGCAGCAGCAGCCGCAACCGCAGCAGCCGCGTTGACAACTACAATACAGACAACAACTACAGTTAATCATTTGGCAGAAAACACTGCCACTGCCTTACAGACTCAAGAGACCTTAAACCAACATTTAAGAACAGGCATCCTCCTAGTAAATCAAAGAGTGGACTTATTACAAGAACAAGTGGACTTGTTACAAGAACTTATGGGTCTGGGATGTGTTCTTTCTTTAAGAGCAGTTTGTGTTACCCCTATCACTTTTTATAATGATAGCCATGCAGCTATGTTGTCTAGAAATCTTTCTCACTATCTTACTTGTACTTGGTCATATGGGTTTGACAATTTAACCTCTCAACTAAGAGCTGAAATTATGAGAGTCAATACCACCAGGGTAAATGTGGCACCTGTATCTGAAATGGTCAAATGGTTCTCTACTGCTCTAGGTTTTGTAAAACAATGGGCAGGCCTTGGCTCCCTAGGACTAATACTTTAGGTGTTTTATATCTCATTCGCTTAATTTATCAATTACGAGCCACCCAACAGAGAGATCGAATCATCCTTCAACAAGTCATGACAGCCTTAGAGGCCGGCAGTTCCCCTCAAGTATGGCTGAGTATGCTGGACCGGTAGTCAAAGACGGGTAATGTAGGAGGTGGCCGTATACCAACCTAAGACAGAAGCTGTAGCATGATCTACAGTCTTTGATGACGGGTAAGGATACGGACTGACCCCTCAACCTAAGACAGGCACGGTCCCAAGCCACTTATAAAAATAATAAAAAGGGGGAGCTGTCGGGGTACCCGGGACCCCTAGCCCCAGGCTAAGCAGGATGGTGGCTGGCAGTTTGCCAACGTACGGTCCATGGCACATACTGATGACGCGGTAAGCAGGAGTCACGCTGACGCCGTATGAGGAAGTACTTAACTATTGGCTCCTGTTTCTCGTGTGCAGCGCGTGATCTGCTCGTGCCCCATACACTTACACATTGGGATCATGCATGTAGCTTGTGCCTTGTCTGTATAGCTTCCTGATTGGCTGCCTTACTATATATATTCTTTGTGTGCTCCCCTGAGGGAAAACAATAGAACAATAAAGAATCTTGGAAAGCTCCATGTTGTCGGGGAGTTCTTTCCTGCGGGCAGAGGAATCCCCGATATCTCAACCTCACTCTCTCTGACCCTGGGGACAGGCCACCATCTCCACAGCGCAGGCGGCGAGAGCTGGACCCAGGGGGAGGCCAGGGCCCGCCACCTGTCACTCTGGCTGCTGCCAAAAAAGCCAAGTCTGAGACTGTACTGACCTGTGCCACTGGCCGTGCCCGCTGTGTGTGGCTGGAGTGCCCCATCCCTGATGCCCCCGTCATCACCAACGTCACGGTGAAGGCTTGGGTATGGAACAGCACCTTCATCGAGGATTACAGAGACTTTGACCGAGTCAGGGTAGATGGCTGGGCTACTCTGTTCCTGAGAACCAGCGTTCCCACCATCAACATGGAGAACAAGACCACGTGGTTCTCTGTGGACATTGACTCTGACCTGGTGGAGGAGCTGCCCGCTGAGATCGAGCTGTGGCTGGTGCTTGTGGCCGTGGGTGCCGGTCTGCTGCTCCTGGGGCTGATCATCCTCTTGTTGTGGAAGTGCAGCTTCTTCAAGCGAGCCCGCACTTGCGCCCTGTATGAAGCTAAGAGGCAGAAGGCGGAGATGAAGAGCCAGCCATCAGAGATGGAGAGGCTGACCGAGGACTACTGAGGGGGGCAGCCCCCACCCAGGCCCACCCGGTGTGACTTCTTTAAGTGGACCCGCTACTACTGGATCATGCCCAAGTACCACGCGGTGCGCATCCGGGAGGAGAAGGAACTTTCCTCACCTAGAGTCCTGAGGGTCAGGACCTAGTTAGTGAATATGGGGAGTATCCTGGGGGTTGGGCTTTGGGCTTAGCTCAGGGCTGCTCCCCTCAGGCTCCAGTACAGCAGAGATGTCCAGAAACTGCTCCTGAGCATCAATGTGACCAACACCCCAAGCTGGGAGAGGAATGGGGAAGACGCCCATGAAGCACTGCTCACCTTGGAGGTGCCTCCTGCCCTGCTGCTGTCCTCAGTGCGCCCATCGGGGGCCTGCCAAGCTAATGAGACTATCCTGTGTGAACTGGGGAACCCCTTCAAACGGAACCAGCGGATGGAGCTGCTCATTGCCTTTGAGGTCATAGGGGTGACCCTGCAAACGAGGGACCTTCAAGTGCAGCTGCAGCTGTCCACATCGAGTCACCAGGACGACCTGTGGCCCATGACCCTGACTCTGTTGGTGGACTACACGCTCCAGGCCTCACTCATCATGGTGAATCACCGGCTACAAAGCTTCTTTGGTGGGACTGTGATGGGGGAGTCTGGCATGAAAATGGTAGAGGATAAGAGGAAAGTTCCTTCTCTGGTCAGCCAGCAGCCCCATTCCCCACAAGTAGTGGGAGATAATTGTTTGACAATTTTCTGCTTCCAAACCTAAATTAAAAGGACCTAAGCATCAAGTTTCTGCTAGAACATTTTAGCCCCTTAGATCTCAGTGGAGGCTTACATTGAAATGTAAATATAGGGATGGAGGGGAATAGGGCAGGGGCCGGGTGGCTGGGAGTGTGGGCTGCGGTGGTGGGCCCTTTCGGGGACTTGCCCTGGGCGTGGAGGGGGTGGCAATGCCTCGTCCAGCTGCGGCCAAGCCCAGCCTCGCTTCCTGCCCCAGCCCGACTGACCCAGCCCTTACAGCCAATCCTTATCCTGTAGTTATGGATCCGGCTTACCTACTTCCCTTACCTACTGGAGGAAGGCACAGTGGGAGACCAGTTTCAAACCCAAGGAAAAAAAAAAGTGTCCATTTTAAATTTATCCTTGGCTACAACTCAGAATACTTTTCTCCCTTTTACCTCTTCTCTCCTTCTCATTTTCTCATGCTATAATTAATGACCATTATCATTTTTCTTCTAGAAATTTTGTTTTTCTTAAATGCTGTATTTTTGAGCTCACATATTTGATCCTACATACATACCTAAGTTAATAACTTTTGATCAGTTCTTTTTATCCAACTCTAGAGTTATTTTTGAACATCTTTTACATTGCAATGGAGATAAATACTACAAGACCTTTACTTTTGTGTTAAATATAAGCATGCATAAGAATTAAAATTTTAAAAATGGATCCAAATATTTTTAATTCACGTGATTTAAAGAGGTTCAATTTAAATTGGGTAAACTAATGGAAGTAAAATGTCTTTAAAATTAACTCACAAGTCTCTACGTGGTCACACTAACAAAATATTAATGTTTATAAAATGTCTAACATCAATTTTTCTAGGACTTTTCTTCAACAGGAAAGAGACAACAAATAGTGTTGGTACACTTGTCTAATATATTCCATGGAGTAACATACTTAAAAACATTATTCTTTGTATATTAAATGTGTTCATAATTTCCAGGTATACCAGCCTTTATTTATTTATTTTTTTTTAATTTTTTTTTATGTTTACATAGGGTAATGATGTTTATTTTATTTTTCCCCTCCCCCCCACCCCTCCCACCCCTCTTTTCCCTCTACACAGTCCTTCTTTCCTTCATTCTTACCGCTCTCCTTAGCCTAACTCTAAACCTAACCCTAAACCTAATGCTAGCCCCTCCCACCCCCCATTATATGTCCTCATCCGCTTATCAGCGAGATCATTCGTCCTTTAGTTTTTTGAGATTGGCTTATCTCACTTAGCATGATATTCTCCAATTTCGACCATTTGCCTACAAATGCCATAATTTTATCATTCTTCATTGCGGAGTAATATTCCATTGTATAAATATGCCACAGTTTCTTTATCCATTCATCAACTGAAGGGCATCTAGGTTGGTTCCACAATCTGGCTATGGTGAATTGAGCAGCAATGAACATTGATGTGGCTGTATCTCTGTAGTATGCTGATTTTAAGTCCTTTGGGTATAGGCCAAGGAGTGGGATAGCTGGGTCAAATGGTGTTTCCATTCCAAGCTTTCTGAGGAATCTCCACACTGCTTTCCAGAGTGGCTGCACTAATTTGCAACCCCACCAGCAATGTATGAGTGTTCCTTTTTCACCACATTCTTGCCAACACCTATTGTTGCTTGTATTCTTGATAATCGCCATTCTAATTGGGGTGAGATGAAATCTTAGGGTAGTTTTGATTTGCATTTCCCTTATTACTAGGGATGTTGAACATTTTTTCATATATCTGTTGATTACTTGTACATCTTCTTCTGTGAAGTGTCTGTTCATTTCCTTAGCCCATTTGTTGATTGGATTATTTGTATTCTTCGTGTAGAGTTTTTTGAGTTCTTTATAGATTCTGGAAATTAGCGCTCTATCTGAGGTATGGTTGGCAAAGATATTCTCCCACTCTGTAGGCTCTCTCTTCACATTTCTGATAGTTTCCTTTGCTGAGAGAAAGCTTTTAAGTTTGAATCTATCCCAGTTGTTGATTCTTGCTTTTATTTCTTGTGCTATGGGAGTCCTGTTAAGGAAGTCTGATCCTAAGCCAACAAGTTGAAGATTTGGACCTACTTTTTCTTCTATAAGATGCAGGGTCTCTGGTCTGATTCCGAGGTCCTTGATTCATTTTGAGTTGAGTTTTGTGTAGGGTGAGAGATAGGGGTTTAATTTCATTCTATTGCATATGGTTTTCCAGTTTTCCCAGCACCATTTGTTGAAGAGGCTATCTTTTCTCCATTGCATATTGTTGGAACCTTTGTCTAGTATGAGAAAATTGTATTTATTTGGGTTTGTGTCCATGTCCTCTATTCTGTACCATTGATCTACCTGTCTATTTTGGTACCAATACCATGCCGTTTTTGTTACTATTGCTTTGTAGTAGAGTTGAAGATCTGGTATTGCAATACCCCCTGCTTCGCTGTTGCTACTGAGGATTGCTTTAGCTATTCTAGATCAATCTCACAAAAGAGGTGAAAGACCTCTACAATGAGAACTACAGAACACTAAAGAAAGAAATTAAAGAAAACCTTAGAAGATGGAAAGATCTCCCATGTTCCTGGATAGGCAGAATTAATATCGTCAAAATGGCTATACTTCCTAAAGTGCTATACAGATTCAATGCAATTCCAATTAAAATCCCAATGATGTACCTTGCAGAAATAGAGCAAGCAATTATACCAGCCTTTAAAGCAGAAAATTTATCAAGCTGCTATGTCCGTAATGGTAAACCTATCATTTAATGTTCTATTATAGGACCTGTCATCAATAGGGTATATGTAAAAATTTTTAAATGTATTTCTAAAAGTTATTGAGAGTACAGTTGAAAGTTCTCTCAGCTTTTCTTTAATGCTTAAATACATATATAAACGTTGTTGACATAACTCTTTATATCTGCATTTACATCAGAGAACAGAGTTCCATCTGATCTCAGCTTAATGTTCAAGATCTGTGTTTATAAACCTTTATTTTCTAATATTCCTTTGCCCCTCACTGAACTTGAGAATTTGGTCATGCTGGTCATAGCAAAAGAGGAAAAATTAACTTTAGGAAAAGTCCCCGCCTTACCTGAAATAAGGCTCTGCCTCACAACTCTGCTGCACGTCAGAATGGCTCCAAAATAAGCCAGACTTTAAATTATTTAAAGTTGTTTTCAAAAGTCTGATGTTTGTTGTAAAGATTACTGTGATCTCAAACGGGAACTCAGCCAAAATACAAGATAGCTATTGCACAAACTGAATGTTTTACTGTTGATGATTCCATTTTGTATTTTCCTTGTAAACTCTAATTGTTGCCTGATCAATATTTTGCAGAAGTACTGCTTCAAGAGTGAACACCGTAAATTAACTTGGAATAGTAAGCCATCAGCTATAGGACAGATAATGTAAACCCCAATTATTATTTATCCCCCAAAAGGGGATAAATAACTGTAAAGTCATAGACATTGAAGTTAAAGCCCAGTACTCTTGCTTTATGACTGGTGAGACTGACTTGCTTCATGGTTAAGATCAAACTTAGAGATTGAGATTAAATACAGAGGTCAAGAAAAGTCCATATTTGGGTCTTGCCCTCAAAGTCAGCCTGAACCCAGGGAACAAGAGGACTTCTCCAAGGAGCTTTGCAACTCTGGGTCACACAACCTCTTGACCAAGGAGATTGATAAGGCCACTAGAGGAAAAGCCACTCAGTGCACCTGCTGCAGAGGAGGGTCATGGAAAAAGGGAGACACCCCTAATGCTTCCAAGGGGAGCCACCTCATCGAGAAGACCCTGCCTAACCAATGGCACTAATGGAGCTAAGAAATTGCTCTTAAGTTCTCTATGAGTGACTCCTGTGGGAACTCAGCTGACTCTTTAACAAACAGGAACAGGTCACTTTGACCAGCTTGATCTTAAACACCTAGCAAAACAGTTAAAACCAAAATATAGCCATTCTTGGGCATTTAAAAGAAATAATACTTAAATGTAACTTAAGATGTACACTTGCATTAGCCCACTAGAATAAAGACTAAAAGCTACAAAAGAGAGATTCTTAGGCAAATGTACCTAATAACTATCAAGAGAAACTGCCAGAGTCAGAAGTTTTTAGTCAGTTTAAGGCCTACAGACACAGGTAGACTTAATCTGTTTGCTAGTATCTCTACTAAATGTTGTGTTTACATTCCTGATAACCTAGACAATGTTAAAGTTCCCAAATAAAGGCCTTGTCCTCTCCAGCCTTTGCTAGGCCTTGTTATGGGAACAACTTAGTTCTTCCACCCCCTGGTGAGGAATTATTGACTTCTGTCATCTTTATGATATGCATTGACATGTTCCAGATTCTGCAACATTTATATTGTAGCAATCTCATTTCATTACTCATGTCTTTTTGTTCTTCTCTCATAGAAGCACCCATCCCCAGATGCCTTTACAACCTGCTCTTTCCCAACTGGACTTCTACCTTGGACCCCTCAATTGACACAATTTCTAAAAAGGGAACTCCAAACTGCTTACCCCCATGCTGCCCCCTTTCAGCTCAAAGAAGCCAGAGTGGTCATCAACCTCCTTTCCCTACAGCAAAGGAGTTCCTAGAATTAGAGGGGTGAATGAAGTCAGAATTGGGGACAGGCAGTTAGTGTAGAAATAAGGGATCAGTCAAATTGAGGAAATGAAGTCCATGAAAACCATCTGCCTTTGGAAGTCTGGAAGGAGAATGGACTTTTTACATCTCACCTGCAAAACCAGCCCCAGTCACTTAGGCAGGAAGGAGAGAGAAGGCTTCAGAAAGAACTGGAGAGCAAAAGATTTTCTTATAAAAACAGAAACGGGGGAATGTAATGTACAAAGCTGCTCCCCTGCCCATCAGGTGCAGTAATTTTCCCCACCTCCCAACCACTTGTCAATCTGTGAACATCCTAGCTAGCTATTGGTTCATCAGTCAGCTTGCAAGTATCCTCTGATATTGGTACCCTGTTAGCCTGGTGGGATTCAACTGTTTACTGTAGCTTCCCCACCATCTTTTCCCATTTATGTAGGGTGAAGGCTAGGCAGGAACCAATCAGCTTAAAGGTAAGCAAGGCATGGAGGTTTCAAACAGGCAAGAGTCCCATATGACTATATGGCAAGCATGAGCTGATCACATTCGCGGAACTGTTGTTAACCAATCCCTGACAGTGGTCCGATTTATCATCATTAACTTTTGAAACAGCCTTTGATGCCTTAATCTTGCTCACCTGCCCAGAAGTAAGGAGTCAGCCTGAGTTAGTCCCAACAATTAGTCATTAGTCCCAACAATCCCACTCCTCAGTTTATACCCAAAGGACTTAAAATCAGCATACTACAATGACACAGTCACATCAATGTTTATAGCTGCTCAGTTCATGATAACTAGATTGTGTAACCAAAGTAGATTCTCTTCAATTGATGAATGGATAAAGAAACTGTGATATATATACACAATGGAATACTACTCAGTCATAAAGAAGAATAAAATGATGGCATTTACTGGTAAATGGATGGAGTTGGAGAATATAATGCTAAGTGAAATACGCCAATCCCCCAAAACCAATGGCTGATTATCTTATCTGATAAGTAGATGATGAGACATAAAAAGGGGGCTATGGGGGTAAGTGAAGAATGGAGACACTTTGAATTGTGTAGAGGAAAATGGGGTGGGAGGAAGGTGGGGAAAGAGATACAGTGTACTGAGACAGACATTATTACCCTATGTTCATGTATGATTACACAATTGATGTGAGTCTACATTGTGTACAACCATAGAAACAATAATTATACCCCATTTGTGTACAATAAATCAAAATTCAGTGTTTAAAATATATATATATATATATATATTACTTTAAAATATTGTCTTGTCAGGGTATATTTGTCAATATTGATGTATTAATTTTGATTGATATTGATATATCAATGTAGATTCATTCATATCAACCCATAGAAGTAAATTTGTTATTGACTACCTATTGGGGTACATTTTTCAATATCAACTCTTTGGTGTATATTTATCAAAATTGATTTATTAGTGTAGATTTTTTCATATTGAACAAATCAAATAGATTCCTCGATATCACCTCAAATGGTTTGAATCATTGACATCAACTCAACTGGGTAGATTAACTGAAATTGATTCATCAGTCTAGATTTGGTTATATTGAACACTGTGGCAGATTCATTGATTTCTACTCATTGGTGTACATTTGTCAAAGTTGTACCATCAGTGTAGATTCATTGATATCAACAAGAAGGTGTAGATTCATTGAAATCAACTCTGGCTTAGATTGGTCAATAAAGCCTCAATGAAGTAGATTCATCAATATTATCCTTCCAGTCTTGATTCATCAATATTGACTTGACAGGGTAAATTTATTGATATCTACTCATTAGTGTAGATTTATTGACATCTACTCATTGGCATAAATTTGTAGATAACAATCATAAGGGGTACATTTGTTAATATCAACCCATCAGTATAAACTCATAAATATCTACTAGTTGGTGTAGATACATTGATATTTACCTCTGAGGGTAGATTTGTCAGTATCTACTCTTCAGTGTAGATTCAGTGATATTGACCAATTGGGGATGATTGGTCAATTTTGACCTGTCATGAGAGATTTGATGATATCGACACAACTGAGTGAATTCATCAATTTTGACTCATTGGTAGAGATTCATAGAGATTGACTCAAATGGCTACTTTCATTGATATTGATATGTTGATATTAATTTGTCAATGTTGACTCATTGATATTGACCCATCACAGTAGATCCTTCAATATCGAGTCTTCTGTGCATATTCATCAATATCAACCTGTTGAAACAGATTAATCAATATCAACACTTTGTTGTAGATTTGTCAATATTGAATCATCAGGATAGATTTGTCCATATTGATCCATCAGGCTTCATTTTTCAATATGAACTGTATTGGTTAGATTCATTAATATCAACTCTCTGATTAGATTCATCAATATTAACTTAACTGGTTCAATTTGTCAAAATGTACTCATTGGGTTAGATTTGTCTATATCAACCAATGTGGTTAGACTTGTTGATAACCCTTTGGTGTAGATGCATCAAAATAGACTTATCAGGGTAGATTAGTCCATATCAACTCATTGAGATAGATTATTCAATATTGACTCTTCTTGTTAGATTCATCAATATCAACCCATCTGTGTAGATTCATCAAAATTGACTCATCAGCATAGATTCATCAATAGTGGCCCTTCAGTGCAGATTCTTTGATATTGATGAGTCTATTGATTTGATGATGTAGGTTCATTGATATAGAATTTATGGGGTAGAGACATCAATATCGAATCACCTATGTAGATTCATTGGTGTATATTCACCAATTGTGATACATCACTGTAGACTCATCAAATTTGACTCAAAGGTTAGATTTGCCAATATTTATTCATCAGTGTAGATTCATCTATATCAACTCTTCAGGGTAGATTTGTCAATATTGACTCTTTGAGATAGATGCCTCAACATTGATCCATCAGGGTAGATTCATCAATGTTGACTGGACTGGGTAGATTTGTTGATATCAACTCATCAGTGTAGATATGTTGATATTGATATGTCAATATAGACAGGTAGATTTATAGACATTGATTCATCAATATTGATGCATCAACATTGATTCATTGATGTAGATTCACTGATATCAAACTATCAATGTAGATTTGTCAATATTGATCCAATTGGGTAGATTCATTGATATTGGCTTCATGGTATAGATTTGCTGATATCAAATTGATGGTGTTGACTCATTAATATTGATTCTTCAGATAGATTTGTTGATATTGCCTCATCTGTGTAAAGTCATCAATAGCAATCACCCAGGGTATATTTAAAGATATCAAATGAGTGGTAGATTCATTGATATCAACCCATCAGTATAGATTAGTTGACATTGACTTGAAGGCATGGATTCATCAATGTCTACCTTTCAGTGTAGTTCAGTTAATATAGATTCAATGGGGTATATTCATAAATATCAACTCAGCAGGGTAGATTTTTAATATCAGCTTGTCAGGGTAGATTTGTTGATATCGACCATAGGGGTAGATTCACACTGACATTATCATGTCAGTGTGCATTTGTCAATATCAACTCAATGGGGTAGATTTGGTGATATCTACTCATTGGTGTTGATTTGCCAATATCTGCTCATCATTGTAGATTTATCAATATCAACCCATAGGGGTAGACTGATCAATATCAACCCATCAGTGTAGATTCATTAATATCTACTTGTTGGTGTAGATTAATTGATATCAACCCTTAGGGGTAGATTCATCAATATTAACCAGTCATGGTGGATTTGTCAATGTTCATAAGTCAATATTGATTTGTCAATTTAGATTCCTTGATATTGACCTGAAAATGTAGATTTTTCAGTATCAACTTTTCTGGGTGTATTCATCAATATAAACCCATTGGTGTGGATTTGATAATATCTATCCACTGGGGAAGATTCATTGATATTTAATCATCAGGATGCATTCATCCATATCAACCCATTGATGTAGTGACAGGAGTAATGGAACTGGTGAAACATTGTAATTGTCTAGCATAAGAGTTTCTCTATTCCCAGAAGATTTGTGACTGAGATCAAGGTTAGAGCTGAAAGGACTATTGCACAGAGCCTCCTCATGCAGGGTTTTACCACAGCAGCTAAACATCATGTGCCCTTGCACAGAAAAATTTCCAGGTACCAGTCATGCCACAGTCATGAGGTCATCAGAGACCCCCAATCCCAGTCACACTCCCCCATCCTTTCACCACTCTGCACAGAAATGTACTTATTTGGGTAGATTCATCTATATCAACCAATGGGGATAGATTTGTTGATATCAACTCAATGAGTTAGATTTATCAATATTGATTTGATTGGTTTCATTGGTTAGATTTGTCAAAATCAATTCATTGGGATAGATTTATTGATATCCACTTGCCAGTGTAGAGTCATCAATTTTAATTCATTGGGTTGATTCATCAATATTGACTTGATGGCATAGATTTATTGATATGGACCCTAGGGGTAGATTTATCAATATCCAACTGTAGGGGTAGATTTATCCATTTCAACACATCAGTGTAGATTCATCCATATCAACTTGTTGGGTAGATTCTTTGATATTGATATGTTGATATTGATTCATTGTAGATTCATCATTATTGACTCATCAGTGTAGATGCATAGATATCAACTCATCAGGGTTTATTTGTTGATATTGATTCTTCAGTGTAGATTTATAGATATCAACCCATTTGTGTTGATTTGTTGAAATTAAACCTATGGAGTAGATTCATCAATATTGACCTTTCAAGGTACATTTGTCAATATTGACCCATCAATGTAGTTTGGTCAATATTGACCCACTGTGTTAGATTAGTTTATATCAACATATTGGGATAGACTTATCAATATTGATACAAGTATGTAGATTCATAAATATTGACTTGTTGCAGTAGATTGTTCATTATCAATTTGTCATTATCAATGATATGATGTTTCATTGATGTCAACTTGTTGGATAGATTTGTGGATATCAACTTGTCAGTGTAGATCATCAATATTGACCCATTGGTGTACAATCATCAATATCAATCGATCAAGGTAAATTCATCTGTATTGACCCTTTGAAGTATATTTGCCAATATTGAATCTTTGGTGCACATTCATTATTATTGACTTGTCTGTGTAGATTCCTCCACACCAACCCATTGTGTTAGAACAGTCAATATGAACTTGATGAGATATATTCACTAATATCAATCATAGGTGTCAATTCATTGATATTGATTCATTGGTGTAGATTCTTTGATATTGACCAATTGAAGCAAATTCATTGATATTGACTCTTCAGTGTAGATCCTTCCATATCAATTCATTGGGTTAGATTCATGAATATCAACTTGATGGGGTAGATTCATTGACAATGACCTGTAGATGTTGATTCATCAATATTGACTCATTGGTGTAGATTTGCTGATATTGACTTGTTGGGGTGTATTGTTCAATATTGATTTGCTGATATCAATTCTTCAAAGTAGATATGTCAATATTGATTTAATGGGGAATGTTTGTCAATATCTACTCACCTGTGTAAATTTGTCAAATTTGGACCATCAGTGTAGATTCATGAAATATGACTCATCATGTTAGATTCATTAATATCTACTCACTGGTGTAGATTTGTTGATATCAACACATTGAGGTAGATTCATCAATATTGACTCTATGGGGTTTATTTGTTGATATTGGCACATTGATGTAGATTCATTGATATTGATTCTGGGGTATATTTGTTGATATCAACTCAGTGGGAAGATTTATTGATATTGAAGGGTTGATATTGATTCATCAATATGGATTTGTCAATATTGACTCAACAAGGTACATTCATCAGTATTGACTCACCATGATAGATTCGTGATATTCACAATTCTGTATAGTTTTGTTGACATCAACCCATTGGGGTAGATTCATCATTATCAACCAGTCATGGTAGATTCTCTGATATCAACTAAACTGGGTAGATTCATCAATATTGATTTGTTGAAATCAATTTGATGATGTAGATTCATCAATATTGACTAGTCCATGTACATTGGTTGACATTGATGTGTCTGGGTAGATTTGTTGATATTGACTCTTTGGCGGAGATTTGTAGATATCAACTTATAGGGGTAGATTCATCAATATTGATATGTCAGTATGGATTTGTCAATGTAGATTCATTGATATGAACCCATTGGGGTATTTTTTAATATCTACTCTTCTTTGATATATTCATCAATATCTACCCTTCTCTTCAGTGTAGATTCATTTATACCAACCTATCAGGGTAGATTTTTCAATATCAACCCATCAGAATAGATCCATAAATATCAATGGTTTGATGTAGATTCATTGATATCAATACTTTAGTTGGTGTAGATTCATCGATATCAACTCATCAGGGTAGCTTCATCAATATCAAACTATGTAGATTTGATGATAAAGACTTGACTTGGTTGTTTTGTAAATATTGACTCATTGGTGGAGATTTGTAGATATCAAAATGTAGGGTTAGATTCATCAATATCAATTTATTGATATGGATTCATCAATGTAGATTCATTGATATTGATCCATTGGGCTGTATTTGTTGATATATACTCTTCTGGGTATATTTGGCACTGTCTACGTGTTGATATAGATTCATCAATTTTGTCTTATTGGAGTCGATTCATCCACATCAACCCATTGTATAGATTCATCAATTTTAACTATTCTGGGTAGATTCATTGACATCAATCCTTCATTGTAGGTTCATCAAAATCAACACATCAGTGTAGATGCATTGATATTTATTAGTCAATATCAATTTTTCAATATAGATTTGTTGATATTAACTTGATAGGGTAGATTCATGAATATTGATTCATCATGGTAGATTCATTGGTATTGACTTTTCTTCTTAACATGTACTTTTATAAATACTTATTCTACTTCTGTTAAATCTAATTCATCTAATTTTAACTTATGGTATCCATGACATCCAAGATTTTAGATCAACCTACCTTACATTTTAAGTCATTATTTTTTGCTGAAGACACATTCTACAAGAAATAGATATTAAACTAATCATTTTAGAGAAATCAACACCATATAGATTGCTTGACCACTTAGAGAAATGAATAGTTAAGTAAATTTAAAGACATCCTTACTTTTATCTATTTAGACAATTTTAGTCATGTGAACTGAAAGGCATTTTGATCCATTTTATTGTAAATTTATTAATGCTTATTTTTATATATATGCCAATTTTGGCACCATATACATAATATATAGACAAAAGCATATATGTAGATACAACATACAATAAACAGGTATGCACACATATGCATAAAACTGATATAAAACAAAGAATGTATAGTTTTAGGTTCCCAGTTATGAAACAAAATATCTTAAGATGTTTACTGCACAGAATGTCATATTTAACCACTGAAAAATGAAAATAAATCCTGTCACAAATTTTTATAAAACATGCATAAGACCTGTGCTGTTGGAGAAATAAGGTGTAGAATTTACCAGTCATGGGAAAGACTAAAATCAAAGGTTCATATGGGCTACTCATTCTCCAAGGCAGAAGATTTACTCTCATTTTTATCATTGTATATTCTCCATCCTTAGGTCTTTTCAAGAGGAATTTCTTCCTTTCCAGTGTATTTATGAGTTAACTTTTGAGTAATTGAACTCAGAGTAAAGACAGTAGAAGAAAACATTAGGCAAGAAACTCCAGGAAAACAAAACAAGACCAACTGGTGCAGGAAAAAAGCTGAATTCACAAAAATATCCAGCTCAGAGCTCAGAAGACAGAGGCTTTGAAATATGACACAGTATGAAATATTACACAACTGGATCAGATTAGAGTCAGTTCAGATATGAAAAATTTCTGGGAGAGCATGAAGTCCTCAGGAGACTTTTTGAAAGGACAATAGGTACATATGGGATATTTTAATTTTTCCTTACTGTGACTATCTGGAAAGAATAAAAAATGCATGGAAATTAGTGAATTCCCTGAAATTCTCAGGCCTGGTGAACCTGGCCAATCCAGATCTTTCTTTGTTTGTTTCTCTTTCTTTCTTTCTTTCTCTCTTTCTTTCTTTCTCTTTTCTTTCTTTCTTTCTTTCTTTTTCTTTCTTTTTCTTTCTTTCTTTTCTTTCTTTCTTTTTATCATCCTTTTCTTTATCCCTTAATGTGGAACTAACTCAAAGAACAGAATTGCAGAGTATAGAAAAAGAGAAATCAATCTTTTAAGACCTACAGCAACTTGGATTTAAAAGTGACATCATATTTTCTCTGCTTTTGAATAGGTTTTGGCATTAGCTGATGGAGCTTTCATTACCTATGGATATAAGACAGGCAGCAAAAATAAGGGAATATACCATTTTGAACATGATACTCAGAAAACTTATACATAGCACAGTTTGACCATTTTCCTCCATTTTGTAAAACAAATTCTTCTATAACATAGGGTAATAATTTATATTTTCTTCAGAGACCATTTTTTTCCATTCCCTGGCTGGTAATCAAGTCAGACTCAGGTGCAGAATAAACCTAGGATTTGTTCCTTAAAGTTTGGGGAGGTGTTTCCAGAGAAGTGTAACATTGCATCCACTCTATGAGGCAGAGGGAAGACTAGGGGTATCTCCTGATATTCCCTGTCTCCTATAAACCAGAGTGTGGAGAGTAGTGACAAAGGATGAGAGAGTAGTGATTGAGATTGAGGGTCTCTGATGACCACATGACTGTGGCATGCCTGGTGTTTTGGAATGTTTCTGTGAAAGGGAAGACAATGCTTAGCTGCTGTGGCAATGCCCTTTATGAGCAGGCTCTCTTCAAGAGTTTTATCAGCTAGGACCTTGATCTCAGGCACACGGCTCCTGGGAAGGAAGGAATTCTTATGCTAGACAACCACAATTTTTCACCTGCTGCACTTCTCCAGTTCCTGCCTACCTTATAGTAATTTTTAACAATGGACTTTCCTGAGAGCTAAACAAATCTCCTAACATTACACTTTGCAACTGTGCCTTACAACTACAGAAATGCAACATAGGATGTCCTAGTTTTGTAACTTTCTGAATACAAAGAATAATGGTTACATAGTCTTTAACCTGATAATGAGACATATATAAATAAAGATTGCTGGCATAACTCTTTAGATCTGCATCTCCATCAGAGAGCAGAGCTCCAGCTGATCCCAGCTTAATCTTCAAGATCTGTGTCTGTGAATATTTTCTAATCCCCTTTCACCCCTTGCTGGACCTGGGAGTTTGGTTGCACTGGTTAAGACAGTTGGTGGCCCATATGGACCCAGACACAAGGTAACTTTCTTTAGCCATTAGAATAGGGGACACACCTGAGGTGCACCTTATAATAAAAAAATTCCTCAAAGGTAAGGAGGTCAGGGGAGTGAGTCAGAGTCAGGTATAAAATATGGGAAATACAGGATCCAAAGAAAGGGATCATTATGTGTCTGTCCTTAGATATCTGCATAGGAAGAGCAATAGTTCAGTTCGACAAGCACAACTGTTATAATTTATAGTCTTTACTACTAAAACTCTGTCCCACTGTTGGTGCAGTCTCAAAATGGCTTTTCCAAAACTGCCTTGCTTAAAAAACTGGCAGAAAATGTTATGAGAATGCCCTAAATATTGCTTTTATTGTGTATTCAGGGCTAAGGATTCACTATGTTATTGTTAGTCAATTCCAGAAACATTCTTATTCAGTGTGTATACACATAGTCACAATCATTAACTTTGGAGCATGTGCCTTTACCTTTATATAATGTGTTTTCAGTGTGCCTTCTTTGTACTTTATGTAAGTGGTCCTATGAATAGGGCTATGGCTATGTTTACATCAGTTTTTCTCCACTGTGACTAAAAGGCTTAACCAGACCAATCATAAAGGAGAAAAATTTTATTTGAGAGTTCACAGTTTCAGAGATCTCAGTCCATACAAAGCTGGCCCATTCTTTGGGCTTTGAGATGAGGTTAAATATCAAGGCAGAAGTGTGTGGTGCAGGGAAATGGCTAGTATAAATTAAGTAGGAAGACACTCACTCTCCAGATACACAATGTATACCACAAACACATGCCTCCAAAGAAACAACTCCTCCAGTAACACCCTTCCTCCCTTCAGTTACCACTCAGTTAATCCTATCAGGGGATTAATTTATCAATTGGTTTAGAGAACATTGTGAATTATTTGGGTGTTTCTCAAAGAAGGGTTTAGAAAGTGTCCCTAAAGTGAGTATGTACAGCACAGCACTTTCAAGTGTGTAGGAAGGTCTCTTGATTTAATTAGGGAGGGATTACTAAGATATGTAGGGAAATGTGTTTGTGGTGAGGAGTAACAATTCTCTGAGGTGGAAAAGTGGCTTCTTTTCATTGTGTAGTGAGGTCTCTCTAAGGCATGTATAAAGGGCCTTCTGAAGGGTGTTGGAGGGCTCCTTTATGTATGTGGGAAGGCCCACTGTTGTTAGTTCGAAAGGCTCACAGAGGTGCATACGATATGAGTAAGGAGAACACCGAGTTGTGATGG
Organism: Sciurus carolinensis; assembly: GCF_902686445.1. Classification (NCBI taxonomy): domain Eukaryota; kingdom Metazoa; phylum Chordata; class Mammalia; order Rodentia; family Sciuridae; genus Sciurus; species Sciurus carolinensis. Next base: position 130,669 of record NW_025920161.1, on the reverse strand, counting down.
GAGTTTTCTTTGAGGATAGTAGAGGGAATCTCTTTGGTGTTTAGGGAGACCAGTCAAGAAAGAATCATGAGAACTCTTAGATGTATAGAAATAGCCTTTGGAAGTAAGTAGGGAGGGTTTGGTGAGCAGTGAGGTTGATCTGCAATGTTTGGTTAGGTTTGCAGAGGTGTGTATGTAGTACTTGAAAAGGAGTATGGTGCATACTCACTTAGCTCTGTAGGGTTTTCTTTCTGAAATGTGTAGGTACAGATTACAATAGGAATAGTGAAGGCTTTTTTATGGGTCAAAAATTCTCTGTGATGATTACAGGGTGGGCTCCTTGATATTTGTAGTGAGTGTCCTCTGGTCTGTGTAGAGTGTAGTTGATCAGGTATTTGGAGGATTTCACTGTTTGTCTGAGTGCTGTTTGCATTTCTGGGAAGGATCTCTGATGTTACTTGGGCTCACAGAGTTACATAGGTATGGTGCTCCATGAATGATAGAAAGAGATCGGTGTGTTGCTTCCAGAGGGCTGCTTGATGTGACTAGTGAAAGCTCATTGAATTGAGAGGAGAGGACAACCTGATGTGAATGGGAGGGCACTATGAGTTGAGGGTTAGGGTTATGGTTGGGCCTAGGGTAAGTGTTAGGTTCAGGATCAGGGTTAGCATTTGAAGTGTATAGGAAAAGCCTTTGTTTTGAGTTGAAAGACTTCTCTGTGATGTGTATTGAGGGCTCTCAAAAGTGCATAAATAGGCCCTCTGTTATTTAGAGTGGGCTTATGGAGAAGTATAGATAGTAGAGAGTGCTTCTAAAGCAGTATAGTTTGTACACACTGAGGTATGTAGGGATGACTCTGTGTGGCATGTAGGGACTGCTCTTGAGTTGAATAGGGAAGACTTTCTTTAATGTGTATGGAGGGTACTGTGTTGTATGAATGGCTTTCAGACTTGTATTTTGTGAGATGAGTAAAGAGAACTAAATGAGGAGTGTAGCAGGGTTCTGTTATGTGTGTCAGAGGTCTCTTAGATGTGTGTGGGAGGGACCTCTAAGAAGCGATTTGATGGTTCATCCCGGTGCATAGGGAATGCATACTTAGTTGAGTAGAGAAGACTCGGTTGTGTTTGGAAGGCCATTTAAAGTGAGTAGTGAGAGCTCTGTGAGATACGTATGGAGAACAAAATGTCATAGAAATGAGGAACCTATGAGTTGTTGATTGGGTGATCTAAATAGTGTGTAAGTAGGACTCCCTGATATAAGTAGAGAGGGCTCTGTGAAATTTGTAGTGTAGTTTCTTTGAGGTGTAAAAGTAGGAGTCATTGAAATAAATAGGGACAGAACTTTGATATGTGTAGGGAGGACTTTCAGAGGTGTCTAAATATGTCCCTATTAGGGTGTGCAGAGGAATATATGAGAGGTGTAGGAAGGCTTTATGACTGATTAGAAAGGCTATCTCAGTTTTGTAGGGAGGGTCCTCTCAAGGCAACAGTGAGATATATCTAATATAATGAGGGAGAAAACACTAAGGTGTGATGGGAGTGTTTGTTGAGGATAAAGCTTGGAATCGGAGGCATTTTAGGAGGGCACTTAAAGAAATAACTGAAGTTTGTACTTATGGTGTCCGGAGATGAATAGGATGATATTTTGCTGGGTAGTAAGAGTTATGTATTAGATGTATAGGTAGAGATTTTGGAGATTTGTTTAAAGGACATTCTAAGGTTTATATGGAAGTCTCTCAGATTTGTATGGAGGACTCTTGATTGGGGTGTGTATAAAGATGGTGCTCTTAGGTGAGTATTAAGATCTCCCAAGTTGTGTAAGAATGTCCCTCTAAAGTGAATAAGAAGAGATCTCTGAAATAAATTGGGTGGACTAGCTGAGGTTTGAAAGAAGAGCTCTATGAAGTGGGTTACAGGCCCACTGAATTTTGAAAGTAGGGCATTGTGAGGTGTGCAGAAAACTGGCATGTGGTGACAGTTCTATGAGATGTGCAGGAATTGCTTAATGAGGTGTGTGGGAAGTATTTCTTAAGTGTATATGGAAGGCCCTCTGTGGTGTAAAGGCACCTGTTGTCAGCAGGGAGGGCTTTCTCAGTTGTATAGGGAGGTGTTTGTAATGTCTGTATGTAGGGTACTCTGAGTTATGGACAGAGGACCCCCTGATGTTTGTAATTCAGGTGCTCTGATATGTGTTGGGAGGTATCAGGTGTGCAGCAGAAATCTCTGTGGGTGTAAATGGCTTTTGTCTGTGTAGGAGTGTTATCTGGTTTGTGTGCAAGGGCCCTTTGAAGTTAATAGTGAGATCCATCTGATATGAATAGGGAGAATACACTGAGGTGTGATGGGAGTGTTCTTTGAGGATACTACAGGGGGTATCAATGCTGTTTAGGAAGACCAATCCAAGAAGTATCACAAGTGGTGTTTGAGTTGTGTACGTACAGCACTCAGAAGTAATTAGGAAGGACTTCTTGGTGTGTAGTGAGGTCTATCTGAGATGTGTAGGTAGTGTTTGCTAAGGTGTTTAGCAAAGGCATTCTGAAGTTTGAATTAACATTTCTCTGGAATCTCTAAGGAGGACTCTTTGGGGTATATAAAGAGGGCTTTTTTATTGTTTAGGTGTGGCTCAAAAATGTGTTGAGGAAGAAACCCTAAGTTGTGTATGTATGGCACTTTTAAGTGTGTATGAAGGGCTCTTGATTTAAATAGGGAGGGATTACTTAGATGTGTAGGGAGGTGTGTTTGAGATGTGTAGGAAAGGTTCTCTTGGTTCTCTTCATTGCATAGGAGGTCTCTCTGAGGTACATAGGGAGGGCCCCTTTGTGTGTGTGGGAGGGCCACCTGAAGTGAGTTGAAAGGGTTCACAGATGTGCATAGGCATGGTGCTCTTGGCTGGGTAGAAATACCTGAGTAAATTGTTTACACACAGTCCTTTGAGGTGAGTACTGAGAGCACTATGAGATCAGCAGGGAGAACAAACTGATATAAAAGGGAAAGAACTATAATTTTGTGTTATAGTTAGGGTGTGGCTTACAGTTTTGGGTCAGGATCCATATCTTGCTCAGTGTCAGGGTCAGGGAGAGCCCTCTGTGGTATGTAGGGAGGCTTGTTTTAATAGTTATGGTTAGGATTAGGGTTATGTTAAGGGTCATGGTCAGTAATTTTAGTGTACAAAGAATGACTCAGTGATGAGTTGAAAGGACTCTTTGAGATGTGTATTAAACACTTTCTAAGGTGAGCAGGCAGGCTCTCTGTTGTGTTTAAAGAAGTCTTGACACAAAAAAGAGTTAGTAGGGAGTGCTTGAAAATGAGTATATTTTTTACCCAGTGAGGTATATAGACATGCCTCACTGAGGTGTATAGGGATAGTTCTCTGAGGTGTTTAGGGACTGCTCTTGATGTGTGTAGGGTGGGCTACTTTTGATGTGTATGAGGGTACACTCAGGTGTGTAGGGAAGTGCCCTCTGAGGTTGGTAGCATTTGGCCTCTGAGCTGTGTAAAGAGGGCTCTATGAGGTGTGTAGGAGGGTTCCATGATGTGTGTCATATGACAATTTAATGTGTATGGATGTGCCTCTAATATGAGTAGGGAGGCACACAGTAGTGCAGAGGAAAGGTGCTTTATGATGTGTAGGAATGGTTCAGTGAGTTGTGTTTGTAGGGCCATTTGAGGGAAGAACTGAGATCTCTGAGAGATGAGTAGGGAGGTCAAATTGAGGTAGAAGGGAGAAAACTATGAGTTTAGGGTGTGGGTTGCTGTTAGGGTTAGGGTTTGGGGTCAAGGTCATGATCATGATCAGTATCATGGTCAGGGAGGGCCCTCTATTTTATGTAGGGTGAGCTTGAGGTTAGAGTTAGGGTTAGGTTTAAGGTTAGGTTTAAGATCAGGGTCAGTGTTTGTGGTATACAGAGAAGGCCTATGTAGTGACTCAAAAGTGTTCTCTGAAGTGTGCATTGAAGGCTCTCTGAGGTGCATAGATGGCTATTTGAGGTATTTAGAGAGGACTTGCAAAGAAGTATAGTTAGCAGAAGGGGCTTTGAAACAAGTATAGTTTGTATTCAGTGAGGTATGTACAGATGGCTCTCTGAGTTGTGTAGAGATTGCTTTGATGTAATTAGGGAGTGCTTTTATTTATGTGCATGGAGGATACTCTAATGTGTTTAGGGAGGGCTCTCTGAGGTTAGTAGTGCATGGTCTTTGATCTTTGCAGAGTACATTGTGATGTGTGTAGGAGAACTCTATGACACGTCAAAGGTCTATTAGACATGTGTTGGAGATCCAACTTTGATGAGTTGAGAGGACTCACACAGATCTATTCAGAGTATTTAGTGAAATGTGTAGAAAGAACGCTAGTGAGTTGTGCTCAGAGAACCATTTGAGGTGAGCAGAGAGCTCTATGAGTATGGAAGGACAAATTCATATAGAAAGGGAGGCATTATGAGGTGTGGAGTGGGGGTATTTCTTTGGTGTGTAGGTAAAATTCACTGAGATGAATAGGGAGGACTTTCTGAGCTTTGTTGTGTAGGTTCCCTGAGGTGTTTAGTGAGGACTCATTGAAATGCATAGAGATGGCACTCTGATAAGTGAAGGGAAGTCTCACAGGGTTGTATAGGGTGGTCCCTATTAGGTGTACAGAAGAATCTATAAGGGGTGTAAGAGGACTTTACATCTGAGGAGAAATGCTGTCTCAGGTGTAGGGAAGGTCTTCTGAAGTAAATAGTGATTTGAGTATGGAGAACATACTAAAGTTTGATGGGAAGATCCTTTGAAAATAGTATAATGAATCTCTAAGGTGTTTTGGGGGGGCAGTCAATAAAGTATCAAGAGGACTCTCTGAATTTTGTAGTTTTGACCTTTGGCAGTGAATAAAGAGGGCTTTTTGGTGAGTAGTGCAGGCTACTTGAGATGCACAGGTAGTGTTTTTTGAGGTTTGAGGTTTAATAAAATGGAACTCTGAGGTTTGTATGGAAGCTTCTCTGAAATTCTAGAGAGAATAGCTGAATGGGTTGTTTAGAGAGTGACGTTTTTGATGAAATGTATGTATCCTCTGAGGGGTGCAGATATGTACTTCTAAGGTGAGTAAGGGGAGAATTCTGATGTGAATAAGGAGGACAAACTAAGGTTTGAAAGGAGGGCTCTATGAGTGTGTAACAGAGTCCTCTGAATTGTAAAAGTAGTGTAGAGAGGCGGTGTGTAGTATTTGGCAACTGCTCTCCAAGTTGTGTAGGAATTGATAAATGATGTGTGTAGTATGGGCTTCTATAGTGTGAATCGATGGCCCTCTGTTGTGTAGCAAGGGTGATTGATATGAATGTGAAGGGCTTTCTGAGATGTGGAGAAAGGTGATTGTGAGGTGTGTAGGAAGGGAAGGGCTCTCTGAGGTTTTTTGTGTGGGCTCTCTGAGGTGTGTAGAAAAGTCTCCATTAGGTGTGCAGAAGCTATCTATGAGGTGTAAAAAATGGCTTTTGCCCATGCAGGAGTGCTATCTGAGTTGTGTATTGAGGGCCCTCTGAAATAAATAGAGATCCATCTGTTATAAGCAATGAGAACACCCTGTGGTGTAAGGTTTCTTTTAGGATACTAGACAGAATCTCTGAGATGTGTATGTAAGGCACTTGGAGGTGAGTAGGGAAAGTATTTGGTGAGTATTGAGGTCTATGTGAGATGTGTGGGTAGGGTTTGCTGAGGTGTGTAGCACAAGCATTCTGAGATTTGAATTAACATTTCTCTGGCATTTTTATGGATTGCTCTCTGGGGTGTATAAGGAGAGCTTTCTTAGTTGTTTACAGTTTGCTCAATGAAGTGTGGAGGGTGTGTCCCTAAGGTGTGTATGGATAGAATTTAGAGTTGTGTAGGATGTGTTCTTAATACGAGTAAGGGAGGAAATCCTTAGATGTATAGGGAGGTATGTTTGAGGCATATAGAAAATTTCTCCAAATGTGAAAGTGAATTCCTTTCATTGTCAAAGGAGGGCTCTATGAGGTATTGTGGGAGTGGCTCTGAGGGTGTAGGAGGGCTTTATGAGGTTTGTGGGAGGGCTAATTGATATGACTGTGAGTGCTCAATTAAGTAAGTAGGGATATTTTGGTGTATATGGAAAGCCAGTCAAAAGGGATTTCTGAAGAGTGCAGTGATGGTTTTATGAGGTTAATAGAAAGGTTCACTCAGGTGTTTAGAAGGGCTTGTAAAGAAGTATTGCATGTACTCACTTATTTGTAAGGGATATGTCTATTTCAGGTGTGTAGATACTTCTTTTGAGACATATAATGAGGACATTATTAATGTGTCAGGAGGGCACTCAGATGTGTAGGGAGGCTTCTGTGATTTTTGTATGGAGATTACTCTGAGCTGAGAAAGGAGGGTTACTCTTAGGTTTAAGGTTAGTTTTTGAGGTTAGGGCTAGGATTAGGGTTATATTTAGAGTTAGTACTAGAATTAGGGTGTTAGTGTTAGAGTTAGAGGGTTAAAATTTGGTTCAGTATTGGTTTTAGGATCCAAATGAGTGTTTGTATTATAATGGGAAGGCCTCTGTGGTGTGTTGAAATGGCTTTCTGAACTGTTGTAATGGCTCTCTATGGTGTATTATGGGGGTTCCCTGAGGTGAGTACACAGGCTTGCTGAGGTGATTAGGGAAGGTTTCCAAAAAACCATAGTGTGTACACACTGAGATCTGTAATGATGTCTTTCTGAGGTGTGTAGGGACAGTTCTTCAGATGTGTAGTGAGGGTTTTCTTTGATATTTCATCAGGGAACTAAATGTGTGTGCAGAAGGCCCTCTGAGGTTTGTAGGGAGTGGCCTCTGACTTGTGTAGGCAGGGTACCATTATGTGTGTCAGAGGGCTCCTTTACATATGTGGAAGTGCCCTCTGAGATGAGTTGAGATGATTCACAAAGGTGAATCAGGGAGGTGCTCTGCAAAGTTTAGAAAGAGCTCACTGAATTGTGTTTCAAGGACCATTAGAGGTTAGTAGTCAGAGATTTTTGAGGTAAGTAGGGAGAACAAACTGATGAATGAAGAAAGGCACTTTTGTGTTAGTCTTAGGGTCAGGTTCAGGTTCATGGTCAGTTTCAGCATCAGGGAGGGCTCCCTGGTATGTAAGGAGTGCTGAGGTTTAGGCTTAAATTAGGGTTAGTGTCAAGCTCAAGGTCAGGTTCAGTATTTGCAATTTATAGGGAAGGCCTCTGTGGTGAGTCAAAAGGTCTCTATGAGATGTATGTTGAGGACTTTCTATAATCAGTAGATAGACTCTCTGAAGTGTTTATAGTACACTTGCAAAGAAGTTAATTAGTAGAACTGGATTGCAAAGAATCTAATTTGTACAAACTGAGATATATAAGGACGTCCCTCTGAAGTGTGTAGAAAATGCATTTGAGGTAAGTAGAACAAACTTTCTTTGATATCTAAGGTGGTTACTCTGATATTTTTTGGGAGGTGCTTTAGTTTGGTAGTATGTGACTGTGGAGGGAGGAAACTATGACTGTGGAGGGAGGAAACTATGACGTGTAAGAGAGATCTACAAAATATGTTTGAGTTCTCCTAGTGGTGTGTGGGAGGATTTCCTGAGTTGAGCTTGGAGGTCTCACAGAGGTGCATAGGAAGTGTGTTCTGTGAATTGTAGAAAGGGTTAAAAGAGTAGTGTTTTTTGGGCCTTTTAAGGTAAGGCACAAGAGCTCTGTGACATGAATAGGGAGAAAAAACTGATGTAGAAGGGAAAGTTCTATGAGGTTAAGGTTAAGATTAGCATTAGAAAAAAAAAGAATAGCATTAGATTAGTAATGTATAAAGGTCAGGGTCATGGTCAATATCAGCAAGTACTCTCTGTGGTATGTATGGTGGGCTCAGTGTTAGGGTTAGAGTTAGGGTTGGATTCTGGGTTGGGGTTAGTATTTTGAATGCATAGGGAAGGCCTCTGCTTTGAATTGAAAGGGCTCCCTTAGGCATGTATTGAGGGCTTATGAGGTGAGTAGATGGCTTTCTGAGGGATTTAACGAGTACTTGAAATGAAATGTAGTTAGTAAAGAGAGCTTTTAAAGGAATCTAATTTGTACTTGCTGAGGTTTATAGGATAGTCTCTCTGAGGTGTGTAGAGTCTGCTGTTGAGATAAGTAGGAAGGGCTTTCTTTCATGTGAATGAAGGTTACTTTGAGATGTGTAGAGAGGACTCTCTGAGGTTGGTAGCTTGCAGTCTCTGATCTTTTTAGAGGGACTTCTATAAGATCTGTAGAAGAGATCTTTGACATGTGTCAGAGGTCTCTATGATGTTTGTGCGTGGTCCTTCTGAAGTGAGTTGGGAGGGGCTACTCAGCTGTATAAAGAATGTGTACTGAGATGAATAGAGAGGACTCAGTGAGTTGTTTCTGAAGGGCCTTTTTAGCTAAGTAGTGAGAGCTCTGTAAGAGAAGTAGGGAGGAAAAACTGATGTAGAAGGCAGAACCTTATAAAATGTGAAGGGAGGGCCTATGTCACTGTAGGTCAGATTTGCTGAGGTGTGTAGGGAAGACTCTCTGAGCTTTGTAGTGTAGGTTCTCTGAGGTGTATAGTGAGGGCCTGTTTAAATGCATAAGGATGGAATTCTGATGTGTGTATAAGGACTCTTACAGGTGTGTAGGGAGGTTTCTATTAACATGCCAAGGAATCTATGGGGGTGTAAGTGGCCTTATGAGTGAGTAGAGATGTTAACACAGTTGTGGAGGGAGGATTCCCTGAAATGAAGAGTGAGATTTATCTGATATGTGCAGGAAGAACACACTGTTTATATGGGAGGCATTTTTGAGGATAATATCAGAAATTCCTGAAGCGTTTGTGAGGGCTTTCAATGGAGAATGATGGGGGCTCTCTTAGGTGTGTATATGCAGCACCCAGAGATGAGTAAGGAGAGTTTTGCATAGAAGTAAGATCTGTCTGTGTTGTATATGTAGCACTTGTTGAGGTGTGTAGCATGAGCATTCTGAGGTTTGAATTAACATCTCTCTGGTGTTTATAGGGAGTGTTTGCTGGGATGTATATGGAGGGCTATCTGAGTTTTTTGGTTGTTTCTCAATAAAGTGTGGAGGAATCATCCCTAAACTGTTTATGGATGGCACTTTGAGGTGTGTAGGAAGGACTTTTAATGTGAGTAGGGTGGGATTATTTAGATGTGTAGAGGAATGAGTTTTTGGTGTGTAGGAAATGTTCTCTGGGGTGTTATAACAGGTTCTCTTTGTGTAGAGAGGTCTCTCTGAGGTAGGTAGAGAGGACCTTCTGAAAGGTGTAGGGAGATTTGTAAGGTTTGTCAGTGGACTTCTGGCTATGAGTGGGAGGGCTCACACAACTGTATAGGTAGGAACTTTGCAGTATACAGGAAAGACCTCTGAGATGAATGGAAAGAGCTCTCTGAGATGTGTAGTGAAGGCTCTCTGAGGTGAGTAGAAATTCACTATGAGGTGTTTAAAGAGCACCGCATCAAAGTATAGTTAGTACAAATGTCTCATATAGGAATATAGTTTGTACTCAGTAAGATATATATGGATGTCTACCTGAGGTTCTCTACACAACTAGGTACTACTCTTGATATAAGGATGGTTTCCATTGATGTTTAGGGAGCATACAATGATGTGTGAAGAGAGGGGTCTCTAAAATTGGTAGTGTGCAGCTGCTGAGCTATGTAAGGAGGTGTGTATGAATTGTGAAAGAGGGCTATATGATGTTTGTCTTAGGACTCCTTTTTGTGTGTGAGCGGGCTGCCTTAAATGATTTGGGATGGATGACAACATTTCACAGGGTGTGTGCACTGGAAGTTGTAGAAAGAGCTCAGTGAGCTGTGTTTGGAGGGCCATTTGAGATGAATAGTAAGAGTTTGGCAAGCTTAGTAGGGAGAAAAAAATCTGGCATAGAAAGGAGAGCACTATAAGGTTAGGGTTATGTTAAGCCTAGGGTTAGGGTATAGAGTCAGAGTCAAGTCAAGTCATGGTAAGTTTCAGGGTCAGGGAGGACTCTGTGGCATGTAGGGAGGAATTAGGTTTATGCTTAGGGTTAGGATTAGTTTCAGAGTAATAGTATTTACAGTGTATAGCAAAGGCCATACTCAAGAGTCAAAGTGTTTTCTGAGGTGTGTATACTGAGGCCTCAATGAGGTGAGTATATTGTCTCTTTGAGGTGTTTATAGAGGTTTTGAAAAGAAACATTGTTTCTTCTTGCAAAGAAGTATGGTTTTACTCACTGAGTTTTGTAGGACTTCTCTGATGTGTGTAGGAACTGCTCTAGGTTTGAGTATGAAGGGTACACTTTTTTTAATCGAGGTATGTAGAGAATTCTCTCTGAAGTTGGTAGCATGTGGCCTCTGAGATACATTTTGTGGACTTTATGAGGTGTGCAGGATGGTTCTATAATGTGTGTTAGAGAGCAACAGGAAGTGTGTGGGTCCTTTCAATTGATTTGGGAGGGCTCACTCAGGTATACAGATAGGGTGCACTGAGATGAGTAGAAATGGCTCATTTAGTTGTGTTTGTAGGTTTTTTTGATGTGAGTAGTGAGAACTCTGTTAGGTGAGTAAAGAATATAAATTGATATAGAAGGGAGGGCCCCATGAAGTGTGGAATGGTGATCTATATAGTCTGCAGTTAGGAATAATGGAGATAAGTAGGCTGGACTCTGAGCTTTGCCATGTAGGTTCACTGAGGTGTGTAGTGAGGTCTATTTGAAGTTCAGAGCGATAGCACTCTGGTGTGTGATTGAAGGCCTCTCAGAGGTGTTTAGGGAGGTCTATATTAGGTGGGCAGAGGGATCTATGATGGGAGTAGGAGGCCTGTTTGACATAGTAGAAAAGCTATCTCAGGTATGTACAGAGGGACTTCTACAGTGAATAGTGAGATCTCTGATATGAGTAGCAAGGATAAACCCAGGTGTGGTGAGAGAAATATTTAAGGATAGAAGAGAGAATCTCTGAGGTGTATTGGTAGGACACTCAGAAGAGTATATTGGAGGTTATTTTAGGTTTGTAGTTTTGGACCTTGGAGGTAAATATGGAGGGCTTTTTGGCAAGTTTTGAGGGCTACAAGAGATGTGTAGGTTGGGTTTTTAAAAGTTTGTTGAAAGGGCACTCTGAGGTTTGTATGGGAGCCTCGCTGAGATTTGTAGGGAGACTGTTGAATGAGGTGTATAGGGGGTTGCTCCCTGGTAAAAATTAAGAGCTAACTGAGGTGTGTATTTGTGGACATCTATGGTAAGTAAGGAGAGATCTCTGAGATAAATGAGGACAAACTGAAATTTGAAAGGAGGGCTCTATGAGGTGTGTAACAGTGCCCTCTGAATAGTAAAATTATGGCATTCTGAGGTTTGTGGTGTGCAGCAACCATTCTCTGGTCCCAACACTGATACATTGTCTAAGGTGTGTATGGATGGCCATCTGAATTCTGTAGGAAAGGGCATTTGATATGAGTAGGTAGGGCTCTGAGCTGTGTGGAGAGGTGACTGCTATGTATGTAGGAAGTGTTCAGTGAAGTGTGAAGGAAGGTTTCTCTGAAATTTGTAGTGCAGATGATTTGAGGTGTGTAGGGAGGCCTCTATTAAGTGTGCAGGAGGAATCTATGAGGGGTGTAGAGGGGCTTTTGTCTGCATAGGAGTGCTCTCTGTTGTATAGTTAGGGCCCTCAGAAATGAATAATGAAATCTATCTGATAAGACTAGGTAGAACACAATGAGATGTAATGGGAGTACTCTTTGAGCATAATAGGGGGAATTCCTACATTGTTTAGGAAGGCCACTCATCAGTGTATCCAGATTCTTCTCTGAGGTGTGTCAGATCAACCCTCAGAGGTTAGTAGAGAGGGCATTTTGGTGAGTAGTAAGTTGAATCCGAATTGTGTAGTAGGGTGTGTTGTTGTTTGTAGCATGGGAATTATGAGGTTTGAATTAACATCTCACTGGAATTTATAGGGAGTACTCTCTGGAGTATATAAGGAAAGGCTTTCTGAGTTGTATAAGTGTTGCTGAATAAAGTGTGGAGGCAGTGTCCCAGTGGGGTATATGAATGGGAATTTGAGCTGTGTAGAAAAAGTTCTTGGTATTTGTAGGGAGTCATTATATAGAAGTGTAGGGAAGTGAGTTTGAAGTGTGAAGAAAAGATTCTCTGAGATATTAAGTGGGTTCTCATTTTTATGTAGGGTGGGCTCTCTGACATGAAGGGAGGGCTTTCTGATGGGTGTAGGAGGGCTTTATGAGGTTTGCAGGAAAGCTTATTGCTGAGAGTGTAAGTGTTCACTTAAGTGAATAAAAGGGCTATTTTCAGTGTATAGGAAATGTCTCTGTGATGAGACAAAAGTTTTCTCTGAGGTGTGTATTGCAGGCTCTCTGAGGTAAGTAGAAAGGCTCTCTAAGGTGTTTAGAGAAAACTTGCTAAGAAGTATAGTTACTAGGGTTTTGAAGTACTAGTTTGTACTCAATATGTAGTTATGTCTCTCTGAGCTGTGGAGGGAATGATGTAAGGTGGCGCTCTTCTGAAGGACAGTATCACAGCTTGATCAACATCAAATTCAATGAGTCACAAATATGAGAAACAAATATAAACACACACAGACAAAAACTTCTGAGGGTCTGGTGCTATCTAAATGGAAATCTAAGTGGAAGGCTAGGTTCTACTCACTTCCAATGCCCTGTCCTCTTTCATCTCTGGTCTTCTTGGGAGATATCACAAGAGTTGTTGGTCCCAACACTGATACAGTTCTTCCAATCTTTTGAAAGGCCCCTACTAAGAACTTTCCTAAGAAATAAGCATCCAAATATGAGTAGACAACAAGAACTATGGCCCTGGATTTGCTGTCTCAACACAAGTGAGCAGAATGGGAGTTTATATGGAATGTGGGTGCCTAGCTACTACAGTTCCAAGTTCTGTATGTTCTACTGCCAAGGAAGTTATGTCACTTCCTTTGAGACTCCATACCCAAAGCCCTATCTCACACAAGATGGTTTTAGTGGCCCACTGAGATGCAGGTTTCTCTCATCTTCCCTTTACATAAACACAAGTGGACATGGCTACACCAACACACCCTGAATCTGGTACCCAGACATTCCCAGATGTAGCCACCTCACCTGGTTTGGAGAGACAGCTTGAATCTGGTCATGTGGGTGGTCCTGAAAAAGTCTTCATGCCTTACAAGACCTGAATACTTTTGCCATTCATTCCTCTGGGATTATTCTAGTATATGCTTTTGAAGTTGTCATCAGCTATATAAGGCCATTTACATACATACTCCTTTGGAACACTAATGTTTGAGTCACATGTCTGTAATTCACCAATATACATAGAACACAACACAGAAAGGAGAGGGATAAGGGATGACATATAACTCTACCATGATGTGAGTTCAACAGTGAAATAGGGGAAATCAACTTCTACCTTGTCCTTGTTTCCAATCTGCCCCACTGGAAGTTTATCATAACTGATTTACAGAGACAGATTCCCTGTGCCATAGACCTTCCAATGCTTCCTGTGAAATTTAGAATTGTTTCAATATTTCTTCCCATTGTTTGATGTGGGTACACAACAATGGATCACTGGCACTAGAGAATTCTATTGTCCAAAACCTGTAGCTTCCCCATCAAAGTGAATCCACATCAGCATCTGGTTTCAAAGAAAAAAAATCAGCAAGAGCCATAGTATTTTACTTCCAAGATGAAGTCATGAGAAGTCTCATTTCTGTCTGCATAGTCCCCTAGCAGTGGCACAGCTATAATTCCAGAGATATTTGGAAAAGTTTGTGTGGCAGCAGGCAAAGTTCCAGGGACCCCATTAAAAAGGAAGGAGCTGGCATTTCTGTTTCCATTTATAAATGCCTCACATAGATAAAAATATTCTGGTTACAAAATTCAAGAATGCAATTTTTATGAAGAAGAAATGATGGTGTGAAATTTCCAAAATTTTGTTCAATACCATGGTCATAACCATGGGAGTGGAATTCTCTTTCTCTATTTCTTTAGAGAACATCTGTATCGCTTCATTCAAGGTCACAGCAGGTCACTTATTTGTGTGTGTTGCTGAAGACAGTTTCTTTCTCTTCTTCTAACTAAAATTTGGAAATAAGGCCCCAATAGAAGAACAAAGAACCAAAGCAGAATTCAATATTTATTCAATAGCTAAGGTTACTGGAGTAGAGAGAAGGTCTGACAATTCAGTTTTGAAAAATAAAAAAAAAGACTATATAAGCAACCTCTTCAGGGGATAGTCATTAATCTAATTCAGGTTCACAGAGTTCCCTGTGCCCACATTTGAATGAACACAAGAAACTGATCTCCTTCTCTTCTATTAAGAAACATTAAAAATTAGCATACCATCTCAAAGACTTAGAACCATCTTGTTTGTGCACACAGAACTAATTGGCTTCTCACTACCTTCCCACAAAGGTGAGAGTCTGATGATAGACCACTGGCTTGGAAAGACTTGAATATCAATACTCATATATGCAATCCCCCTGTGGGAGGGCTCCCAGGATAGGGCATTGCTGAATGCCCTCTCTGTTCTTTGAAATTTACTTGGGTACAACAAATGGTGAGGATCACCGCAAGGAAGACCTGCAACTCTGAATGGTGCTGAGTTTGGTAAGCCCTGAGCCACCAGTTAATTTGAAAAAAGGAAATAGTCCCTGTTTTTTAAGCTGGTGAAAATTGAAGTCATGGAAAATTCTCCCCTCTTATCTCCTGCTCCTGTAGGTATTCATCTTATGACATTATGGTATTATGTGATAACATTTCCTATCCACTAAGTTTCTTCAGGAAGGAGAAAGAGCCCTGTATGAGCTTTGGCAGGCCTGACAGGACCATGAAATGAGCAGAATTTTAGTCAGTTTCCAAGTCACTGTTAAAAGCCTTTATGCTAACAAGGTCAGCTAGTGATAAGTTTCTCTTTAATGATCACTCTTGGAAAATGCCTAAAAATTGATTTGCTGGGATCATTGCTTAATTCTCCAAAACAAGAGAAAAAATAAATCCCAGAAAAGGGGTGATGAATCTTGGGTTCCAGAGGGGTTTGATTCCACTGGAAACAGGTTCACATCTTAAAAAAGAAGTCCCACAAGGCTGCAAATCAGTGCAGCCACTCTGGAAAGCAGTGTGGAGTTGCCTTAGAAAACTTGGACTGGGATCACCATTTTACCCAGCTATCCCACTCCTTGGCCTATACCCAAAGACTTAAAATCAGCATACTACAGAGATGCAGCCACATCAATGTTCATAGCTGCTCAATTTACAACAGCCAGATTGTGGAATGACACTAGATATACTTTAATTGATGAATGGATATAGAAACTGTGGTATATCTGTACAATGGAATATTACTCAATCATAAAGAATAATAAAATTATGGCATTTGCAGGCAAATGGATGAAATTGGAGAATATCATGCTAAGTGAGATAAGACAATCTCAAAATACCAAAGGGTGAATGATCTTCCTGATAAGCAGATGATGACACATAATGGGGGGTGGGAAGGGGGCAAGAATGGAGGGAGGGACTGTATAGAGGAAAAATAGGGGTGGGAGGGTTGGGGGGAAGGAAAAAAGTAACAGAGTGAATCAAAAACTATAACCTTAGGTAAATGTATGATTGCACAAATGGTATGCCTCCATTTTATGTACAAACAGAGAAACAAGATGTATCCCATTTGTTTACAATAAAAATCAATTTAAAAAACTAAAACTAAAAATAAATAAAAAAAGAAGTCCCATGATGAAGTATATCAATAAAGCCTACCTGAGTGTTAGTCCCTTGCAACTAATACATCTTTCTATCAATATCCTCAAAATGGTTCTATACCCAGTTGTCCCAGTGCTGACTTTCACACTCTGAAGCACAGTATCACCAGATCCAAACACTGACGCACCAAGCTCTGAGGGCTGTACTATTCCCTTTCTAAGAAGAGCATCCAAGACAAAGGTGGAGTGTGCCAAACTCTCAATAGAAAAATCACAAGAACATACATTATTTATAAATTATGATTTTTCTGACAGCTAGACCAACATAATCAAAATAAAAATTTAAAGTGATATATTATTGCCACAGCTTCCCTACTGAAATCCAAATTAGGCAAATACAGTGATTAAAGGCACAGTGTGAATCTCAGAACAATCAATGTCAGTGTGAGATTGAGGCACCCTGGAAACACACCACACAGACTTTGCTCTCTGATCTTGTTAGCAAGGAGCAGCAAGGCAGTGCAGGTTACATATGTCACTCCTCATGTCTTCATGTCTTCAGCTGTGTACTCAGGGTATGGTGATCCTGACAAAGAGACCATGGTACTTAGGGGCCACCTGGTTTGTCTCAGGTGCAAGACTGCAACTTAGATCTGAATGGTCAAATCCCAGATGGCATGGGGCCCTGTGTATGACTGAGGGATATTTCATTGCAGTTGCATTATTGGTGACATGTTCCTCCCAGAGAAGTTGAACAAAGACAATGCTTTTTATGTGCCTTGATAAGTTGCCTTCTGAACTCTTGCAGTTATTGGGCATGGTTTGTTTCTAATGGAGCCTTTTGAGAACTTGTATCCTGTTACCAGTTAGTGCTCTGTCTTACCTCTCTGATCACTTCCAGTGAAGCTCATGAAGAGCAGCCCTAGTCATGAGGATTCTATAATAGAATGAATTCTCTAGTAGGACTACAATCCACAGGACAACTATTATATCACTTTTGGATGGTGTAGTATTGGTATTACTATTAATAACTATGGACAGATATCACCTTACCTTGTGTTTTATTTTAAAATTTTTGCATAATAGACTACATAACAGCAATTATGTTTGTTATGGATGCTATGGCACACCCCTCTTATCAATGTCCAAGGTCTATAGAAGCTATTATGTTAATATTAAATGCTATACTATGGAAAATGTAATAGTATTAAAACCTCAGGGTCATTATTATATTAGTTGTAGTTCCTATAGTATGAATATTACATCAATCTTAAAAGGCAGCTATCATATGATATGAAATGATATGTCATACCAGTTTGATATGTATGGATATTATATTAGTATTAAAAGCCACAAATAAACATTTAGTTCATTTTTAGAAACTCCAGTATGCTTATCATCTTAGGATTAAAATGAACATGGTAGTTAATACATTAATTTTAATGATAACTCATAAAATTAATTAATGCCAAAAATGCAGATATTTTTAGCATAAGGTTGTATACTATAAATTTGCTAATATTAAATGCTACATAACACCTGTTTACTAGTTTTAGATGTTATATCAAGGATATTAAATGAATACTAAAATCCACAAGTAAGTTATTATATTGATTTCAGGGTTTATGAAAAAGATGGCATATAGTAATATTAGAGGCCACAGGACATATATTTCATTGGTTTCTCAGGTGATAATATGGATGTAATATTAGTATTTCAAGGTAGAGGGGAGGTAGTATTTCATTTTAGTAACTAGGCTATAAATTATGTATTAGACTTAAAGGCCACTGCACAACTTCTATATTAGTATTTAATACTCTAGTTTGGATATTATATTAGTATTTGAGTACTCTGAATGGCTGTGGCATCCATTTTTGATGTTGTAATACCATACAAATTATATTAATATTAAAGGACAGAACAGCTCTTGTATAGTTTTCCATACTATTGTATGCATATAGTGTTAAAAAAAGGACATAGGATGACCATAATAGGAATATTGTATTATTATTAAAGTCTACAGGGGAACTATTATATGTGTTTTAGGTGGTCACTATGAATAGTATAACCATCTTGAAGGTTCCAGGGAATTTACTATATTAGTTTAATGTGGAATACTAAGAATATTTCTTTAGCATTAAAGACCACATGGCAGCTATTACTTTTAGAGGGTACAACAGATTTATCACATTCATATTAAGGGTACCAAGCCAGGCAGCTATTCTGTTAGGTTTAGATTTTATAGGACAGAAAGCATATTAGTATGAACAGTCAGAGGCTAGTGATTACAGCAATTTTAATGCTATAGTATGAATATAATATCAGTACAGAAAGAACAAGGGACAGTTTAAAAAATAGCAGAATTATTTTTAAATTTAATTTTATTTATTTATTTTTTATGTATTGCTCAGGATTGAACCCAGTGCCTCACTTGTACTAGGCAAGTGCTCTAACAGTAAGCCACAAACCCAGCACCAAAAAACAGGTTTTTATATGAGTTTAAGAGCCTACACATTCCATATTACATAAATTTGAAAGGACTCAGGGAAACTATTAATTTTGTATGTTAAATTATTGATAATATGTTGGCATTAAAAGTCAAAGGACAACTACTATATTAGTTGTAAATTCTAATGTATGAATATTATGTTAATACTAAAGGACACAGTGAATACTAAGGATATTATGTGAGTGGTAGCAGTCATATTAAGGGTATTAGTGTGTTCAGTTACATTGAGTGTATTATGTTAGTGTCAGATTCCATAGTGAGGATATTATGTTAGTGTTGGAGGTCAAATGTAAACTTTATATGAGTTTCAGAGGCCAGAGTGAGAGTATTTATGTGAGTTTCTTGTGTCAGAGTTATGATATTATGTGAATGTAAGTGGTCAAATTAGGTAGGTTTAGATTTTGTTTTGGTGAACATTCATGTGTGGAAAATGATGATACTCACAATGATCTCAATCACATAAAATATGATGTGCATGTATACTCATGACCTGGAAGGCATGTCCAAGTAAACTGCTTGCAAATTAATAACTTAGTTCTATGGTTGTATTTTTTTTCTGTAATTTACATGTAAGCCTTTAAAAAATGGTATTTTTAGAAAAGTGGTCAAGTGAGGATTGTATATGAATGTGAGAGTCCACAGGGAAAATACTTTGTGAGTATTTTAGGCCACAGTGATGATATTATGTGAGTGTTAGCAGTCAAGGGAGAATATTATGTAAAAGGGACCAGAATGAGTATAAGTGTCATAGACCACAAAAGGATATTCTGTGACAGTGGTTACCCTGAGGTAATTACCAGAGTGTCATAGGCATCCTGGAGGTATTATGTGAGTGTTGGTAGCAGATTAAAGATATTATGTGAATGTGAGCTGCCAGAGTGAAGACATTATGTGTCAGAGACCACAGTGATGGTAATATCTGGATTTCAGCGGCTACAGTGAGGACAGTTTGTCAAGGTTAGCAATCAGAGTGAGAATATTTTGTGAGAATGCGAGGCCATACTAAGTATATTATATGAATGACAGAGGCCAGGTAAAGACTATATGAGTGACAGATGTTATATTGAGGGTATAATGTGAGTTTAAGAGGCCACTCTTAACTCTAAATGGAGAATATTATTTCCATTCTCTAAATGGAGAATATTATTTGTGTGTCAGAGACCAGAGGAAGAGTATTATGTAAGAATCAGAGGTTATAGTATGGACATTATGTGCATGTGATTATTCATAGTAAAGATATTACGTGAATATCAGAGTCCAAAATGAGGGTATTATGTGAATGTGAAAGATCACATGTTATTATGTGAGTTTCTGAGATCACAGTGAAGATATTATGTGAAAATCAGAGGCCACATTGAAGTTTATATGTGAGTATCAGAGGCCACAATCAGGGTTTTATGTGAGTATCAAAGTAACAGTGAGGGAATTTTATGAGTCGGACCAAGGGAAGATATTATGTATTGTCATTGCAACAGTAAGTTATATGAGTGTCAGAGGACACAGGATATTATGTGAGAGTCAAAGAACATAGTGAGGATATTATGTGTCAGAAGGCACAGTGAGAATTTTATATAAATGTCTTAGGCCACACTGATGATATTATATCAGTGTAAGAGGTCAGACTGTGTTTACTGAATGTCAGAAGTCTCAGGGAAGATACTTAATGAGTGACAGTTGTCACAGTGGTCACATTGAAAATATTATGTGTCAGTGGTAAGAGTGATGGTGTTATGTGAGTTTCAGAGGCTACAATGAGGAAATTATGTGAGTTTTATTGGCCACAGTAAGGGTATTATATTAACATCGAGGTCACATTGAGGATATTATGTGAATGTCAGAGGCCACTGTAATAATATTTTGTGAGTTTCAGAGGCCAGAGTCAGGTAAATGTCAGAGGTTTAATTGTATATATTATGTAAGTGTCAGAGGCCATAGTAATGATATTATATGAGTGTCAGAACCAAATTAGAATATTATGTGAGTGGCAACTGTCCCAGAAAGGATATTGTAGAGTTTCAGAGGCTATGGTTAGGATATTCTGTCAATCACAGGTACAACACTATGGAAATTATGTGGGTGTCAGTGGCCACAGTGAGAATATTTTGTCACATCAGGGACTGGCTTGAGGATATTATGAGTGTCCCAAGTCATAGTGACTGTGTTGGACCATAGTGAGAGTATTATGTAAGTGTCAGAGGTGACAATTATATTATGTGCATGTAGAAGGCCACATTGAAGGTATTTGGTGAGTATTAGAGGCCACATTGAGGGTATTATATGACTTTCAAGGTAATAGTCATGGAATTTTGTGAATGTCAGATGCCAAGTGAGAATATTACGTGAATATCAGGGGCAAAAGTGAGTGACAGAGGTCAGAGTTAGAATATTATGTGAGTGTCAGAGGCCAGTTTGAATTTATCATATAAATATCAGAGACCAAATGTGGATATTATATGAATGTCAGAGGCTACATTACAAGCATGATGTGAGTGTCTCAGGTCACAAAAAGGTATTATGTGCATGACACGTCACATTGCATGTAATATGTGTGTAGAGAAGGTCAATCTATGGGTATTATGTGAGTATTACAGGTTAGAATAAGGATACTATGACAGTATCAGAGACCAAAATGATGACATTATGAGTGCAAGAATTCACAGAGAGGATATCATTTCAGTTTCAGACATCACAATGAGGGTATTATGTCAATGTCAGAGGTCAAAGTGAGGATATTTTATGTGGGTCAGAGGACCTAGTGAAAATATTCATGTGACTTTCAGAGGACACAGTGTGATATTATGTGAGTGACAGAGACCAGAGTGGTAGTAGTCTATGTCTGAGGTCAAAATGTGTGTATTATGAGATTGTCTGAGACCAGCATTGGGGATTTATGTGAGTGTCAGAGGGTACAATGAGGGTATTATGTGAGTGGTAGAGGTCATAGTAAAGTTATTATATGTCAGAGGTAGCATTAATGATATTATGTGTCAGAGGACAATTAAGGATATAATGTCTGTGTCAGAGGTCAAATTGAGTGCATGATATGAGTGTCTGAGATCACAGTGAGGTTATTATTTGAGTGTCAGTGGTGATTAGTGAGAATATTATATTAGTGTCAGAAGTCGTGAGAATATTTTGTGAATGTCATAATCCAAAGTTAGGGTAGTGCATAAGTAACAGAGTTCCCAGTGAGGTTATATTGTGATTTTAAGAGGTCACATTGAGGACATTATGTGAGTGTCAGTGATCATGTGAGGATATTATGTGACTATCAGACTCACAGTGAGGATATCATGAGAGTGTCACATAACAAGTGAGAAAATTAGTTGAGTATCAGAGGTACCAGTGAAGATAAATGAAAGTGTCCAAAGTCATTTAAGAAAATAATGTGGTTGTCAAAGATCACAGTGAGAACATAATGTAAGTATGAGTGGTCACAGAGGTCCTGCTGAAATATGCAGTGGCACCCAGAGTCCAGGCTATCTCCCAGATTTCTGGCTAGGATCTTGTGGCCCCCTGGAATACCTGGGACACACAGCCTCTTCCTCTATAATCAGCACTCTGAACAACACCATACACAATTTTGCTGGGCTCTGCAGTAAGACCCCAAAGAGTCACATAGGGAGCCTGCACATTTGCTGTTTGCTGACAGGCCTATGACTATGAAGCAGGCATCTGAATCTTCCCTATCAGCAATGTTCTCTGAATTTTCTGATGCTGTTGTTTGCATGGATTCCCCTAGCCTTCTGGATCCCAACATGGCATAATAGACATTTGAGCAAGCCACCCAGGAAGCCAGGTGTGTTATTTGAAATGAGCAGCAATCAGACATTTCCAGACATTACTGGTTAAGTTGCTATGGACCATAGCTACTGTACATCACCAACTCCCTGTGCTACGGAACATCCCCAACTCCCAGGCACTGGACAGTTATAGGAAGAATGAGGCAGGTGGCTAGACTGCAAGAAATCCTGGGAAGGACAAATAAATAATGGATTTGTCTTCAAGATGCAATAGAAGCCCTCACATCCCAGTCCTGCCCCTGCTCTAAGAGAGTGGGCCAACCACAGAGAGAACTTTACACAGTCCAAGCACAGCCCTTTACTTTTGTGTCTTACCCTGAGTGGAAGATGGAAATAGAGGAGCAGAGACTCTTAGACCAAGTGATTCTTCATGGCCACTGCTGAGGTGGATACTGAGGAAAATTATGGATATGTGGACATCCTGGAAAGTGACTTAAAGATAACTGTGTGGCTTCCCCAGGCAAGGAAAACCTCATTTTCACTCCATTGGTCAAGATCTTAGATAAGGAAGAGGAACAGTACCTCCTAATGTTCAGCAAGTTCCAGCAGTCCTTCTGCTCTTCAACCATTCCCGAAGTGAGATCAGACCCATCTGCAAATGCTATGGCAGCCCCAGGACAGGAACATGCCTGTCCAAAATAAGCACAGGAGGAGTATGACACCCACTGAGAGAAATGGTAAACCTGGAAGCAATGGAAGTCAACCTAAAGGTCAGCTCGTTAACCTAGAGTGATGACAAAAGAGAGTTGCTCTTGGCACTATGTTTTCTCTCTGTGTTTTACTTTGTTTGGGAATATATTATTTTCCTTAAAGAAATTGAGTGAGTCTATGCTGAATAAAAATCTTAGTTTCTTTTGATGTCACTCAGGAATCATGATGGATATTTAAAAACTGCTTTCCTGTTTCACTGTAGGTCCAGTCACAACTCTAATGAAGCTTTTTTATGGTGTTTTTGCTAATTTTTAGTATATATTTTATTATTTAAAATTAGTTATACATGACAGTAGAATGAATTTAGATGGATATTCTGAAGCCATGCGGTGTACAATTGGGTTTAGGGGACAGTGTTCTCATCTTTCCCATAGTTTTGTATAAATTTTGGATTGGGTTTTCAAGGGTATGTATCACTCAAGAACATCTATTTGGAAAGTTCACATTTAAAGAAGAAAATCAGGGATATTAAGCATGTAGCATTTTTGTGGTACATATAACCATTGAAAAGAAAAAAATATTTTGTATTTTATGAATGCTTTAGAATCTGTTGTTCCTGGACAATAAGTATAATAACAACTTTAGTTTTTCTTTAAAATTTTCTGTTTTTTAAATTCAGGTTTTAGCCATATCAGGTCTACATTTTTCCATTTTAGTAGAGATTTATTATGTTTTAATTTCTGATGAGGAGAACTATTTACTTTGATAACTATTACTTAGAGCTGGCTTTCCAATTCTATACTTGTGTAAATTTTGGTGTTTTGGAGCTGTTGGTATGGTAGAAGAAAAGTCTTTCCTCATTGGTCATGTGTTGGATAAGCAAAATCAGCATAATTTTAATCTGCTATCCATTGCAAACAGCAGGAGAGAGCCATGAATTTGCAAAGGCATTCATGTCCATTGGTTTATTTTTGCAGACCATTAGCAATGAAAAAAAATTTTAGTATGTGTTCACTGAATTTATCTTTTCAATTCCAACAATTTTCTGCAGTTCTTGCCCTACAGAAAAGTCCATATCACTTCCATTTTTCAATACTCAGCTTTTAAACTTTGTACAATTCTGATCTTGCAGCATGAGGCATGGGTCAAGACATTATTATGCACTGGAAAACTGTGCTTCTCATGTCATTATCTCACTTGTTTCATCCATCACATTCATTTTCTTAGAGCACTGTTGCACCAGGGTGTGACACTATCCTGTAGTCTGCATCCTCCAGGGCCTGCTATAAAGACCCTGGACATAATTACAGAGGGCTTGTGCCTGAGAGGTACGAGGCAGTTCAGGAGGATGAACCCTTATGCCAAGGCAGATTTTCCACATATATGTGCATTTAAAGGTAAGTTGAAGGGATCCTTGGAAACTCAGGCCAAAAAAATTTCTGGGGGTGAGTGAGTTGCAGGGCAGTAGCAAATGTAGTGGGGACTGGCATATGGAGTGTGCACTGCACAACTCTACTTTTTGGCTAGTGCCTCCTGGCCTCCATCACACATGCTAAATGACTCAATTTCTTCTCTCCTCTCTAGGGAGGACAGCAGGCACCCATTTCCACCTAGAATAGAAGTGCAACATCAACGTTTGAGCTGTCACCTCTTCAGGCATTGTAGAAAAGAAGGAGCTTTTTGCAAGTTTGGTGATGTTTTTCAATTCAATCATCACCTAACCCACCGAGCTGCAGGGTAAGCACCCCAGCCTTATGTCCAAAGCTGTCACCAGCCATCACTACACATTGTTGTGAGGACCCTAGGTTATTTCCCTGACTAAGCAGCACAGTGGGTAAGTTGAGGATTGGAGGAGCTGTGTGCAAGGTCAGTGTCAATAGGTCCAGTGCCTTGCTGGGTTATTCTCAAGTGAGCAATTGAACATGCTTCTGTGGCTTCCCCTGGCCACTAGACCTGGTGGAGACCAACAGCCTGTAGCAGAATAGGTGTCACCAAATGGCCAGCATGCCTGGGGCATGTTGAATGAGGATGGTGCTACCTAACAGGCCTCAAGTGTAGTGTGGGCTGTCAGTTTTCAGAGGGGTTTCTTGTCCAGGAAGGAGCAGGAACACTCGTGTCAGATATGTTGCACTCCCAACACACCCTCTCCCCTTCCAGTGGGTGAAGAATTCAGGATTGTGTTTGCTGAGAACAACAGGCCCCTCGGGCTGCCTACCTCGGTCTTCCCTCCTAATATCACAACTGAGCCAGGGACCAAAAGCATCTCTGGTGTCCATGGGCACCATGTCACCATGCTGCTGTCAGTCTGCCTTTCTATGACATCACCAAGGATCTGCAGAGTGGCCAGGATGTTACAGCATGCACTCATATGTACCCAAGGATCCCAAGGCCTAGAAGTAGCCCCTGGGGAGAAAAAACAAGTGCCCTCTCCTGAAGGAGCCTGGAATCTCCACGTCGTTCAATCTCAACTCACTGGAAGCCAACCTGTTCCACTTGTCTTGTGATTTGCTGTTATTTCATAGGAACATTGTTAACAAACTTAGGCATTTCTTTGAGAAGGAGCTAAACCAATGTAGCAAGGTTTGGATAGCAGTGAATGATAGAATGCTCAATGGAAGTGAATCTCTGAAAGCTAATCTTAGTTCAATGATTGCTGAGAGGAGTGCATTCAAGAGGACCTCAGGAAGTTTCTAAATTGGGTGAGGCTTCCTTTTTATCTGCTAGCACATGTTTAGCCTAGGGTCACATATCCCCTGAGCCATCACCTCTTCCCTTTGTGTATTTATACTTACAAGTAAGGTCTCACTAATATGCTTATTCCCTCCCACATTAAGGGAGGCTGGCTTTGTACTGGAGAACCTCTTGCCTCAGTCTTACCCATTCCTGAGAGAGCAGGTGAGATTCAGCACTTCCTCTGGCCATTTCCATTTGACCAGCTACCTGCTGGTTAGTATGTTTGAAAGAGTAGATCCAGGAGGAGGCAGTGCAGTGGTAACAAAATGAATTGATTGTGGTTAGAAAGGCTTGGGCTTCAGGTTGGGATTAACCCAACAGTATTCTTATATAATAACATCAAAACAAATCCCAAATCAGTATGAAGAAATAATAAAAATCAAAGCAGAAATAAAACAGAGGCTAAATGTATAAGAAAAGAATTAATGAAACAGTTTGTTCTTTGAAAAAATACACAAAATTAACAGACCCCTAGCCAAATTAAGCTAAATAAAGGAACATCCAAAATAAATAAAATTAAAGTTGAAAAGAGATATATTACAATACATACCAATGAAATCCAGAGGACCATGAGGGAATATTTGGAAAACTTCTAACCGATAAACTGTAAAATCTACAAGAAATGGATATATTTCTAGACAAAAATAGCCTGCCAAAATTAAACCAAGAGGATATAAAATATCTAAATAGATCAATAATAATGAAATTAAAGCATTAATAAAGTTTTCTAACAAAGAAAAGTCCAGGAATACAAGAATTCACAGATGAATTTACAACATTGGTTAAATACCACCAATACTCCTTTAATTATTATATAAAGCTGAAAGAGAAACAATTCTTCCAAACTCATTCTACAAAGACAGTATCATCCTACTACCAAAATCAGTTAAGAACACACACACACAAACACACACACACATACAAAATATAGCCAGATGTGGTGGTCCAAGAATATATCCTCAGCAACTCAGGAGACTAAGGCCAAAAGAACACCAGTTTGAGACCAGCATCAACAACTTAGCAAGGCTGTGTCTTAGAATAAAAAATAAAAAGCACTGTGGATGTAGTAAAGCTTGCCTAGCTTCAATACTTAGTACCAATAAATAAACAAAAAAAAATTTTAAGTCATATGATCAATTCAACAGAATCAGAAAAGTCTTCCATAAAATTCAACATCACTTCATGATAAAAACCCTCAATAAATTATGACCATACCTTAACATAATAAAGGCTATATATCACAAACCCATTGCCATCATCATTCTGAATGGGGAGAAATTTAAAACATTTCCTCTATAATTAGTAATGAGACAAGGGTGTCCACTGTACCACTTTTATTCAACAGAGAACTGGAAAGTTTATTTTTATTTTTTGCAGTACTGGAGACAGAACTCAAAGGTAATTTACCACTAAGCTAAATCTCCAGTGATATAAAAAAAATTATATATATATACTTATATATATACAATTTATATATCATATAATGTGTACATATAAAATGCACTGTTATTTGATATATAATTGTATTATGCATAATTACATACATACATATATATTATTTTATATATTTTAAAGGGAACCAGGGATTGAACCCAGGGTTGCTTTACTACTGAGCTACATCTCCAGGCCTTTTTATATTTTATTTGAGCCAGGGTCTCACTAAGTTGGTGCATCTGGTTTCAAACTTGTTATCCTCCTGCTTTACTTTTCTGATTTGCTGGAATTACAGGCCTGTGCCACCATGCCTCACTGAGAACTGAAAACTTTAGCCAAAGAAGTATGGCAAGAGAAATTGAAAGAAATTCAAATTATCCCTGTTTGCACATGATTCCATTTTCAACTTAGAAAATATTGATGAGTCCACCAAAAGTCTTATAGAACTGATAAATTCATGAATGTAGTAGAATAAAAACCTGGGAAGTGAAAGACCCTCTACAATAAAAATTATACAACACTTGAAAAAAATTGAAGAAGACACTAGAAGATAAAAAGAACTCTCATGTTCATGGGTTTGGAGAAATGGCTGTAATACCAAAAGTGACTGCAGATTCAATGCAATGCAATCCCTATTAACGTAAATAAGACATTCTTCACAAAACTTAAAAAAAGACAAAATATGAATTGGAGGATAAACAATCTTGAATTGCCAAAGCCATTCTGAGCAAAAGAGAATAATGTTGGAGGTACCATAATGTGCAATTTTGAAATGTACTATTGTGCCTTAGTAACAGCTATGGTACTGGCATAACAACAGACATGTAGAACAAGTGAATATAGTAGAGAACGCAGCACCAAACCCATGCAGCTACTGTCAACTGATTATCAACAACACAGCCGAAACATGTTGAAAAAGACAGCATCTTTAGCAATGATACTGGAAGAACTGCACTTACACCCAAAGAAGACTGAAGGTAGATGTCTCTCTCTCTCTCATCCTGTACAAAAATCAACTCAAAATTTATCAAAGACCTTAATGCATGACCCAAACTTTAAATCTAGAGGAAAACATGGAAACCCTTTAAGACATAGGTACACACACAACGATTTCATGAACAGGACTCCAATAACTCAGAAAATAATAGCAAAAATTGACAACTGATATTACATCATCCTGAAAAGTTTTGACCCAGCAAAGATATCATCAAAAGTGTGAAGAGATAAGTCATTATGGAAAATATTATGGAGGTTCCATAAAAAAAAACAAAAAAATAGAACAATCATATAATCCAGCTTTATCAGAATACTTCAAAGTCAGCAAAATATAATAAAACCTATATACCTATTTATTGTGGCACTACTAACAATAGCCATGCTATGGAATTGGTCCAGGAGATCATCAGCAGATGGAGGAAGAAAATGTAAACACACATGATAGAGTATTATTCATCCATAAAGAAAGAAGAAATAATGTCACTTGTAAGAAAATGAATGATAAAACCACTACAATTTTAGATGTATGTAAAAACAAGTATTTCAAATTGGCATCAAATCTTATACTTATTGACAGACCTTTACTGATTACAATTTTTTTCCATAATAGTGAAATAATAACCTTATTTAATCCTGCCAACAAATCTGTAAGGTAAAAAGAGTAGGTATCTTCAACCGTATTCTACAGACCAGGAAGCTAAATATTACAGAATTGATGTAATTTTTTTCCATCAATTTTGTAATTTTTTGGTAATTAACACAACCAAGAGGTAAACTGGAAATTCAGAGTGCAGAAATATTCAGAATCTAGCCTTCTTTTCAG
Organism: Sciurus carolinensis; assembly: GCF_902686445.1. Classification (NCBI taxonomy): domain Eukaryota; kingdom Metazoa; phylum Chordata; class Mammalia; order Rodentia; family Sciuridae; genus Sciurus; species Sciurus carolinensis. Next base: position 102,083 of record NW_025920161.1, on the reverse strand, counting down.
TTAATGTGATACTTCCTGGGGCCTAGATAATTTGTTTTAATATACTGTTGGCCAACATCTAATAAAAGGAAAATTTCAGTCACAAAAAAAGTTAGATTTTTTTAAATGCATGAATCTTTTGCTAACAGTCATTTTCATTCCTACAGAAATTTAATTGGTTATGTTTTAGTTATCTTTCCATTACTCTGACAAAATTGGCAGGAGTAAAGATTTATCTTGGCTCATGGTTTTATGCCCTGGTCACTTGACCCCATTGCTATGGATCAATGGCAAGGCAGATCATCCTGGTGGAGAGCACATGGCAGAGCAGACCTGCTCATTTCATGGCAGCTGGGAAGCAGAAAGAGCAAAAGAAAAGATATAGACAAAACAAGTCCTACCAGGGTATACTTTCAGGGACCCATCTTGTCCAACTAGACCCTGCCTTCCTAAGTTTCTACATCTGAGAACCAAACCTCCAACACTTAAAGCCTTTAAGGATTATCCCACATCCAAACTTAAAAAAGCTACATTTTTCATTGACTTTTGTTTATTTTTTGAACAGTGGAAATTTTATGGGAAAATTTTTCAAAATAATATATAATTTTTGATTTTTAAAAAAAGCTAGAGTATTAACGTATATCTGGAGTTCTTTTTCATACTGAAGGAATGTTTCAGAATAGTATTATGCAAAATCAACTGACTTCAGTTTAAAGAAAGGATTTACTGACCCAATTAGCTGATATAGTGTGCCGAAGCAAACAATAATTTCCATTTCACAAAAATTCAAAAGCTTGGGGAAAAAAGAAATAAACAATCTGACAAACTTTTAAAGATACAATTATTTCTGATGTAATACTCCAAAAGTATCACAATGACACTTATGAAGATAATATTTAAAATCTTTGAACAAATCATTAGGCTAATTTTTAATTCAAAGTACCACAACTATGTTAGCTGCAGAGTATAAGAATTTACAACCCATTGAGTCCCATAGTATAAGTATTTTTGAAGTATATTTATTTGATCAATTCCTCCTACAGTATAATTACTATCCTAACAACTCAGAGCAGTTTATGCTCCAAAAGTAGCTATTAGTTTTCTTTATCCAACATAGTCTGGTTAACTCTTAACATCTTCAACGGTAGACTTACTGTTATACTTAAAACATAAAAACAAAACATTTAAATTTTAAAGACTACTTACACATTTACCCCAAAATTATGATTACTATTATTAGTTCATTATCAGAGGTAATGAAAAAAGAAACTTTAGTATCACAAGATATCTAGCACTGAACACAAGTCTAAACAATATTTTTTTAAATTCAATTAAATTTGTTAAAAAATGCAAATATACAAACTATTTTACTGACTAACCTGGGGAAGTCAGATATCTTCTCTTATATTTAGCCTGATCAAAATTTAAAAATCATACTGAAAAAGAAAAAAAGAAAAAGGACAAACTTAACTTACTAATAATCAATTTCATGTCTTAAAATATTTCAAACAGCCTAGAGCAGTGGCACACACCAGTTACTCAGGAGATACAAGAGTCTCACAATTTTAAGGCCAGCCTTAGCAATTTCACAAGGCCACAAGCAACTTAGTACGACCCTGTCTCAAAATAAGAAATAAAAAGAGCTAGGATGTGGTTTAGTGGTAATGCAACCCCAGGCTCAATTCCTAGTTCAAAAGAAAAAATATTTCACCACAAATTATATATTAATTATAAAAGTAAGTTTTGTTTTGGGGTTCTCTTATCCCAGTGGCTGGGAAGTCTGAGGCAGGAAGATCCCAATTTCAAAGCCAGCCTCAGCAAAAGCAGAAACTAATCACATTGGTGAGACCCTGTCTCTAAGTAAAATGCAATAGGGCTGGGGATGTGGCTCATTGGTTAAGTACCCCTGAGTTCAATTCCTGGTACAACCCCCCACATGTGTGTATGTGTGTGTGTGTATGTGTACATATATATACATAAAAATTAAAAAACTTAAAGTGGAGAAATCTAAGAGACACCACATTAACTAAATGATGCAAGTTAACATCACCAAGGAACAAACCAACAAAATTTACCTCTTCATATATCTGAGCAGCCCACATATCAGTCATATCCTATTCTTCCTGAAAATGTTTAATGGGAAACTAATCAGGAGGTGTTAGGAATTTCCTGCTTACGTCGCTGTAACCTTCCTGCCTCCCACATTACGTTCCAATATGTCATTGGTCCATCAGTCAGTCTGTAATAATTCTCCTCCGTGATTGGTTCCTCCCAGCCCGTGAAATTCCAATACAAAGAACCGTGCGCCATCTTCTTCTCTCTCTTTCCCTTTCCCCTTTCCCCCAAGCGGACACGTTTTGTCCGCTTGAATAAAAGTTCCTCGTGTGAGACCTGTATCTGTGGAGAGTCTTTTCTGTGAGTTATCGACGAACCAAAACTGCTCCCCTTTACATCTAACTAACAGGAGGTATTGAAAGACCCTCAGACCCCCTGTCCAAGGAAGAACTCACGTGATCACTGGCTGCAAAAGCAAGAGGCAGTTTATTGATTACACAGGCGCCTGCGGGTGCTCAGTAAAACCTCAGCTGGAGCTTCGGTGAACTGGCACACCGGGCTTTGGGGTACAGGTTTTTTATAGGGTAAAGGGGCAGGTTTCGCGTGCACGGTAAGCAACAGATTTCTTATTGGTTATTTTGAATCCAGCATTTAGACATTCTTGGAGAAGCCATAAATTTACTTTAACTGGAGAGGGGGATGAAAGATAGAGACACAGGCGGAGACACAGGCTTCCCCAAATTGCCCGCAGCCCCTCTCTTCCGCACCTGCATAAACACAGGCTTTCCCTAATTGCCCGCAGCATGGGTCGTAAAAAATGGTAAAGAATGTATAAACTCAGACTTCTCTCACCTTATCTGTGAAGGCTAGGGGAGCTGACCCGAGAAGGAACCTTGTTAAGGATAGAGCGGCTCAGAACTTAAGATGCCATGCTTCACAAGCTATAATTTTACTTTGTCATTTACAGTCCTTCGTTATCTCATCCTATTTACTCTGTCCTTGGTCAGGAATCTGGTATCTGAAGTTTTACAGGACAGTTTTGTAGTTCCTGCTTATCAGCTCCTGTTAGTTCAGACATGCTCTGACTTTCCCAATTATCCTGCCCCTTTCTTAGCTAAATCTTCAGATAAATTCCTTTAACATGCCCCGTTGATGATTTTTCTTTTTCTCTTAAAATAGGCCTGAGCTGGTGGGGCAGGGGTCTTTTCATTTCCCCCCTTTTTCTTTATCATGGATAGAATCTTATATCCATTTGTTCATTCCTCGCTTTAGCTATAGGAACTCTCAACTGCTTTAAGGAAAAGGGGGCGTCGGTCATTCTGGCTGCTTCGAAGCTGAAAGGGGGCAGTGAGGGGCAAGCAGTTTGGAGTTCCTTTTTTTAAAAATCCGGTCAATCGAGGGGTCCAAGGTAGAAGTCTGGTTGGGGAAGAGCAGGTTGTAAAGTCATCTGGGGGTGGGTGCTTCTATGATAGAAGAACAAAAAGACTGAAATGAGATTAGTACAAAGTAAATGTTGCAGCATCTGGAACATGCCACTGAGTATCATGAAAATGACAGAAGTCAATCTCTCACCAGGCGGGTGGAAGAATTGAGAAATTATTCCCATAACTAGACCTAGCAAAGGCTGGAAAGGACAAGGCCTTTATTTGGGAACTTTAACATTGTCCAGGTTATCAGGAATGTAAACACAACATTTAACTCTTAATGTCATAGATGTCCCAAAAAATATAGTTAAGCTACTTAAGTCATCTGATTTTGTAAAATATCCCTTTATTGGTATAACCTGTGTTTAGTAGAGAGCTCTATACTTCTGTTACTTAGGGCTAGGTAATCATACGAGCAAACATAGATTAAGTCTACCTGTGTAGCTTAGGAAGATCTGCAGGCCTTAAACTGACTAAAAACTTCTGACTCTGGCAGTTTCTCTTGATAGTTATCAGGCACATTTGCTGAAGAATCTTTCATTTGCAGCTTCCAGTTTTTATTCTAGTGGACTAACACAAGTGTACATCTTAAGTTACATTTAACTGTTATTTTTCTTAAATGCCCAAGAATGGTTATATTTTGGTTTTCACTGTTTTGCTGGGTGTCTAAGATCAAGCTGGTCAAATTGACCTGGTTCCTGTCTTGTTAAAGAGTCAGCTGATTTCCCACAGGGGCCACTTGTAGAGAACTTAAGAGCAGCTTCTTAGCTCCTCCAGTACCATTGGTTAGGCAGGGTCTCCTTGATGAGGTGACTTCCTTTGGAAGCATTAAGGGATGTCTCCCTTTTTCCATGACCCTCCTCTGCAGCAGATGCACTGAGTGATTTTTCATCCTCTAGTCTCAACAATCTCCTTGATCAGGAGGTTGTGTGACCCAGAGTTGCAGCACTCCTTAGAGAAGTCCTCTTATTCCCTGGGTTCAGGCTGACTGAGGGCAAAAGATCCAAATACTGGCCTATCTTGCCTTCTGTATTTAATTCCAATCTCTAAGTTTGATCTTAATCATCCAGCAAGCCAGTTTCACCAGTCATAAAGTGAGAGTACTGGGCTTTAACTTTAATGTTCATAACTTTACAGTTATTTACCCTTTTATCTAACTGGAGTCTGCATTAGTACTGGAAGTTACCACTATCTGTTCTGATATCTGTTACCACTATCTGTTAGGTGATGACTTATTATCACAAGTTACCTAGGTTGCGTGTTCTTGAAGCAGCTACTTCTGCAAAACATTAACAGGTAACAGTTTTACAAAATGAAATTAGCAAGAGTAAAAATATATTCTGCTTGTATAATACCTATCTTGAATTTTGACTGAGAACCACATTATATTCCCTATTTGAGATCATAGTAATTTTACAACAAAAAACAATCTTTTGATTATAACTTTAAATAAGCTGAATTCTGACTTATTTTGGAGTCACTCTAACATGCAGTAAGGTGGGAGGCAGAGCCTTATCTTAGGTAAGGCATGGCTCTTTACAGATCTTAAGTGTTTTAATCCTACAACTAATTTTTGCCCCTTTTGCCATGACCAACATGACCAAATTTTCAAGTTCAGTGAGGGTCAAAGGAGTATTAGAAAATAAAGGTTTATAAACACAGATTTTGAAGATTAAGCTGAGATCAGATGGAGCTCTGTTCTCTGATGGAAATGTACATCTAAAGAGTTATGTTAGCAACATTTATACATGTCTTATTATTTTAAAGACTATGTAAGCATTATTCTTTGTTTTTAGGAGAGTTACAGAGACTAGACCATCTATGCAACTTTTTCCCACAACTGCAAAGTGCAATGTTAGGAACTCTGTGTAGCTCTCAAATAAGTCCACTGTCCAAAGTTACTGTAAGGTGGGCAGGAACTAGAGAAGGGAACTGATGAAACACTGGTTATCTAGCAAAACAATTTCTTTCTGCCCAAGAGCTGTGTGCCTGATATCAATGTAAGAGCTGATAGGACTCCTGTACAGAGCCTCCCCAGGGAGGTTACTGCCACAGCAGTTAGGCATCTTGTGCTCCTACACAGGAACACTTCCAGGCACCAGGCATGCTACAGTCATGAAGTCAGGGACCCCAATCTCAGTCATTGTTGTCCCATTTTTGCTATTGTGCATTATACTCTTTCTTAAATGTCAATTTAAGAAGTTTATATATATTGATTTCTAGGTCCATATGAACATTAGTTAACACAGTCTAACATTATATCCAAAACAGGAATCAATCAAAGAAAGGCTGAGAGAGCTTTTAACTTTTCTTTTGTGTAGCAAAATGGCAAAATATTTTCATGTTTCACAAAATTAACCTTTAAACAAGTCAGGCTCTAATGTTTAGAAATACATTTACATTTGAAATTCTTTATCTCAGTGTAAAATATAACCAATTTTACATATACCTTACTGATAACATGTCCCATAATAGAACATTAAATGATAGAAGTAAATCCCCAATTAAAATTTACTCTTTATAAGTTTAAGATTACCATTACAGACAAGTTTAATCTGGTGAATAGCAGCTTGATAAATTCCTTGCTTTAAAACTTGTATACCTGAAAACCACGAACACATTTAATATACAACTAGAAACCATTTCACAATTACCTTGACACTTTTTTTCTTACCAAATTTAGTTTTTAAAGAAAAATGTAGACTCTGTAACACAGTACAATACTTTAACAGTTGTTTAACCATAATTGTATACACCCCAATTTTTAAGACTAATTGTTCTAAAGAATAAAACTTAATAGACACAAAGTTAAGAGTAAATTAGTGTTTCTAAGAAATCCTTGCCATTTAACCATGTCATTTTACCATATAGATTAAACTTTGGTTTATATCAACACATTAGTATTTCACCTTAGGAAAAACCTTTAATAGCTTTAGCTGTTTTACATACATACAATCAACTTAGTTACACACAGACTTTCTTAGCACTTATTTAGACCCTCATGTATTCCATCACACAGGCACTTTCTTACCCAGAAACATTTCCTTTTTTTTTTTATTAAATATATTTTCAAACCCAGAACCTTTTATTTTCTCTTTCCTATCTGTTGACCCCTTTTTGTTCACATTCTGAAACAACTCTTATGAAATTTCTGAATTTAGATAAATTGCTCTATTTTAATAAGATTAAATAGTTTGTTGTTTATAGTACTCTAATTGAAACACAGTTGAAACTTTTGGGACCCTTTGTATATAGAATTCCACTTGTTAGGACATAACTCTTAATAACCTTGTTTTTAGTTTAGTGATGACACAAAGCAAGTTTAAACCCTTTTATTTACCAACCTATGAAAACACCAATAAGGTTTAAGTATGATACCCCATGGAATTTGAGGAGTTAAGAGTACCTGATGTTATTTAACAATGAGCATTTTAATTTTGCAAATTAATCAGATGTCACCAACAAACACATTTGAGTAGTCCCATACATGTTAACTCTAATTCACTTATTCTGTAAAAACCAAGAAAGCAGGCAAGTGTCCTGAACAGTATTTGCTGTCTCTTTCCTGTTGAAGAAAAGTCCTAGGAACAATTGATATTAGACATTTTATTAACATCAATATTTTATTTGCTTGACCACCTAGAGACTTGTGAGTTATTTTCAAAGACATTTTACTTTCATTAGTTTACCCAATTTGAATTGAACCTTTAAATCACGTGAATTAAAAGTATTTGGATCCATTTTAAAAAATTTAATTTTTATGCGCGCTTATATTTAACACAAAACTAAAGGCCTTGTGACTTTATCTCCATTGCAAAGTAACAGATGTTCAAAAACTCTAGTTGAATAAAAATAGAACTGATCAAAAAGAAAAAAAATCATTAACCTAGGTATGCAGGATCAAAATTATGAGCTCAAAGATACAGCATTAAAGAAAAACAAAACAAACGAAGAATCCTAGAAAATAAGTTAGTTCTGGGTACCAGCCCAGAAGTTTAAAACGGACACTTTTTTTTTTCTTTTCTTCAGGTTACCCGCCCCTTCCCGCTGAGACTGCTGCAGTTTACATTCCAATGCAGGCTTCAGGAAGGCCAGGCAAAGGGGAGGGAGGATTACCCAGGACTTTTTAACCCTTTTTTTCCTGGTTGAGAAATCAGGTTAGGTTTGAATGCAGAAGATCACAAAACATCATTTCTCACTACTTTTGAGGAATGGAGCTGCTAAGCTCTCTGCCTAGGGGGATTGGAGTAAACAAATCTCTCAGGAACAAGGAGAAGGACTGTAAAGGAACCCTGCAAGAGTATCCCTAAGCCTAAGATCGGATTAACACAATGAAGAATTTAATAGAAGGCAAGAGGAAAGACCATATAGTACAATACACAAACAGACAGACACGTAGCGCGCTAAATCAAAAATTGGCTAGCTGGTACTTTGTCAATAAAAACAAACAATTTCCAATTATATCAAAGAGTTGCCCAGGGGCAACACAATGCCCAAATGGGGCCAGAGTTAACCAGAAGCGACAAGTCGCCAGAATGCAGCACAAAAGCTGCTCAGATGTGAGAGTCACTCAAATGCGACAGAGTTGCAAAGACCCTTCTTTGGGCCAGCCTACGTTGAAGGTTGGCCATTCAGAGTGCAGAGGGTTACCCACTTCTTCTTTTTGATCTCGACCGACAAGTTGCCAGCACAGTTCTGGACATCTTGCCAATGGTCGAGGGTGAGACTCAGGGGGGTTACCATGGATTGCCCCATTTCAGTCTCACTGGTAAAAAAGGAAATTAAGAAACAGGCACAAGCACAAGAGAATGCAGACAAGACAACAGATTACAAACACTGTGCGTCTTCGGTACAGACCGAAAGTACTAAGCGGCGTCGGGAGCGTAAGCCCCTCCGGCCAAGAAACAAATTAATAATGCTGCGCACTTTCGGCACACACCGAAAGTATTCAAAACCAAAAGCATTCAAATTCAAAACACTTTCGGCACAAACCGAAAGTATTCTAAGGTGCCAACAAACTGGGGAGTTCTTGGCCAAATTCTAAACCCCTGGGACGTCTCCCAGGGTGGCAGGGGAGAAGTCAGAGTTCATCAACTCCTTCTCAGGCTGCCCAGAACTACTAATGGGTCACGCGTTCCCCTACTAAGTACTATCGCTGCGCTTCAGAACGAACCAGACAAAGCAACTACACAAGACAGACAAAGACAATAACCCCCTGCTGGCCAGCTTAACTTACCTCCCAGAGTATTTGGCCATTCCTCGGGCAGGGGTTCAGGGTGTCGAGGGGAAATCTCGGTGGGACCTCCAAATGAAAGACCCTCAGACCCCCTGTCCAAGGAAGAACTCACGTGATCCCTGGCTGCAAAAGCAAGAGGCAGTTTATTGATTACACAGGCGCCTGCGGGTGCTCAGTAAAACCTCAGCCGGAGCTTCAGTGAACTGGCACACCGGGCTTTGGGGTACAGGTTTTTTATAGGGTAAAGGGGCAGGTTTCGCGCGCACGGTAAGCAACAGATTTCTTATTGGTTATTTTGAATCCAGCATTTAGACATTCTTGGAGAAGCCATAAATTTACTTTAACTGGAGAGGGGGATGAAAGATAGAGACACAGGCGGAGACACAGGCTTCCCCAAATTGCCCGCAGCCCCTCTCTTCCGCACCTGCATAAACACAGGCTTTCCCTAATTGCCCACAGCATGGGTCGTAAAAAATGGTAAAGAATGTATAAACTCAGACTTCTCTCACCTTATCTGTGAAGGCTAGGGGAGCTGACCCGAGAAGGAACCTTGTTAAGGATAACCCTCCGCTTGGAGGCCAGAGCGGCTCAGAACTTAAGATGCCATGCTTCACAAGCCATAATTTTACTTTGTCATTTACAGTCCTTCGTTATCTCATCCTATTTACTCTGTCCTTGGTCAGGAATCTGGTATCTGAAGTTTTACAGGACAGTTTTATAGTTCCTGCTTATCAGCTCCTGTTAGTTCAGACATGCTCTGACTTTCCCAATTATCCTGCCCCTTTCTTAGCTAAATCTTCAGATAAATTCCTTTAACATGCCCCGTTGATGATTTTTCTTTTTCTCTTAAAATAGGCCTGAGCTGGTGGGGCAGGGGTCTTTTCAGTATACAGCAGACATATCCAAAGCTGATGGACATTCTAAAAAATAATGGTCTTAAACTTTTCAAAAGCATCAATGTTATATAAAGAAAAAACCGGGAACCTGTTCCCTGTGAAGGGAAACAACCACCACCAAATGCCATATTCATTCTTAGATTGACTCTGCACCAAAAAAAAAAAAAAAAAAAAAAATCTGCGAAGGACAGAATTGGATACTAAAATTTTAATATGAACTACAGATTATACAATATTATTGTAGTAATGCTAATTTTTCTGAAAATACTACTATGGGTTATAAAAAAACAATGTCTTTGGGGCTGGGGTTGTAGCCCAGTGACAAAGGACTTGCCTAGCATGGGTGAGGTAGTGTGTTTTGATCCTCAGCATCACACACACACACACACAAAAGTCAAATAAAGATATTGTGTCCATCCATACTAAAAAATATAAATAAATAAATAAAGAAGAAAAGAAAAAAAGAATGCCTTCATATACAGGAAAATCCAAACTATATTTCGGGGCAAAGGAACATGATACCAGCAAATTACCCTCAAAGAGATCCTGGCAAAAATGTGTATGTGAGGAGGCACAGAGGAGAAGAGAGGGGAGAGAGAATGGTAAAGCAAATGTGGCAAAATGTTAATGGGTTAATTTAAATGAAGGCCACGAGAATTCTTCGCATCATTCTTGGAAATTTTTTTGGTAAATTTAAAAATATTTCAAAATAAGAAGTCTTTAAAAATATTGTTTGCCCCTGTTTCACTCACACCCCAGAAACAAAAGTTCAACAATGCTTTCAATGTGCTTTGTAGAACATAAACCTTGCAAAAGCTACAGTGACTTTTTTTTAAGAAAAAGCTTCTCTCTCCTGTGTGTGACTGGCCCCAGCCCATTTGGCTGGCTTTGATCAAGTCCACCCTTCTCTGAGCATGAGAAGACCTGACACAGACCACCTTGGTACCCCCAGGGCCTTCTCTCACAGAGGTCCAAGTCCCAGCGAATCACAGGGGGTTCTGGGCTGGGGCTATGTTCACAGCCCACCTGAGGACAGAGGGAAAGTGCCCTCACCTGACTGGAGGAGCAGCCTCCGAGTCCCTATGGGCTTTTGAGATGCTTTACTAAAATATCCTGCCCTGGCGGCTTCATGACCCGGGGCTCCATGGCGTGTAGTGGCCTCAGCGTTCTCCCTGGGAAATGTGCTCAAACCTGTAGCAAGGCATGGAGGTGGGGCTCGCGCACTGCAGGTGCATCCTGGCACAACAGCCCCACCCCCGGGGCATGCTAGGAGGCCAGGTGGGGAGCTTATACAGGACTGGAGGGTGAATGCTCTGTTGCACTGCTGTCTTAAAGCATCTTGGCCCTGCAAGAGGCTGACCCTGCACTACACTACACTACACTACAAATGTGTAATTTTCTGAGGTTAACTTTATGAGTAATAAGTAGTGTTGTATTTGCCCTTTTGAGTCATCCTGGGTAAGAGGAAAAATTGCTCTGCCTCGCCCCAAGGGGCCCTTTGGGCACCATGCCATGGCCCTGGTGCTGGAGAGTTGAAACCTGTGGTGGGTGAGACCCAGGGCCCAGGTTACACCACATGCCTCTAAGATCATGACTGGCAGAGAGCCAAAGGGCATGTTGAATGCACCTTGAGAAAAACAGGAAGCGTTTACCATTGGCTGTATGCTAATTAGTTCAGCCGCTTAGCCCGTGGACAGATATATCTTACATGTATGCTTGAGCTCGTGATGGCTTGACCTTTAATAGGATTGGATGGACATATCTGGTTACAATTGCTTATGCATGAGACTGCTTATATATTGAGGGTGTTATCCAAATAAAGCGGAAGCTGCTTCATGAACTTCTGAAGAGTACATGTCATTTGTCCCGCTGGTCGGTGGCAAGCGGCGGCAAGCAGCAGAAACCAAAACTACACAGGCCTCTGGTCCCTAAGCAACTTGGCATGCAAATACACTTACAAATACAAATACACTTGCCTCTTCATCAAAGTGACGTTTGCTGTCATACAGAAGAAAATCAAGAATACAGTGGATAGGTAGGCATAGAAACCTCTTTGCTTTCCCTACCTGTGTTCCCCATGTGGGAAAACAGTATGTCAAAAAGTTTTAGAATGTAAACTCCAGGAAAACATGTTTTACTAAAACCACAAAACCAAACCAACTTTCCCTAGTACCAATAAGAATGCGTAGCATTTCACAGGTACGTAATGATATGCCAACCTAAAATCTTTATTAAACAGACACTGAATGAGGGGAATAATTGTTTGAACACTTCTTTCATAATCCCTTTTCTAAAATGATCGTCAACTACATATCTGGACTGAAAACTAAATACTCTGGATTAAAGTTCTCAATTGCCAAAATTTTATAACAGAAATACTTTAGCAAAGTAGTTCCTATCTAAATAAACTACACCAATACTCAATTTTGTATGAAGTATTGCTTAAAATGCATAAATACTGGAATTACTTTATTCTATCTTTAAGAAGATTTTAAAAAAGACAATATACGTCCAGCAATTTTGAAAAACATAGATTGGGTTTAATACATTATTAGCATTTAAATAACATAAACCACAAAGTTCTTTCCTGAAATGTAACTCAAACACAGTTCTTACAAAAGCCTCAAGCCACTTTTAAGTGTCTTTGAAATAACAATACTGGAAAAATCAGCTTACATGTCATTTAGTCAAGTTTCTTGGTTAAAATCTTTGAAGTTTTTAATTTTAATACTTTAGGACTACATGAAATCTATTTAAAAATGCTTTAAGAGCACTTACATTTACTTAGAATTTATTCTAAAATCAAGACAGCATTAACTGTCTCAGCTAAAAATTACAACACACTATTTAAATCAATTTAAATAGATTTCCAAAGGAGCAAATTCTAAATATTAAATGTACATATATGTGGTCTACTGTTTCCTTGAAGGTTCAAATAATTTAACTGAAAAATTTGGAGTAGGTTTATTTTAGTTATCTGACTTTGTGACCAAGTAGTTTAGTCATGAATATGCTGGTGTTCCATCACTCCTTACACAAAACACACATGATGTCCCTGTATTCATCTCTAACAGACGGTTTCACAGGTATTCAATATAGGATACCTTATTTCTAAATTGCCATACAACAGGGAATAAACCTGTCTTTCCTCACTAAAAAAACATGAGGTATGCTCACTGAAAAGAACACAAAAGAAGGGAGTCAATATCCACGATTGCAATATATGAAACTTTGTGCTCTAATAAAATTCTTTGTAGTTCTACATTGAGTAAGCCAATAAAAACATCTTTCTTTAGTAGTTTGGTTACACTTCCTTTGACACAAACCATTTCTATTGCATATCAAACTTGTGAAAATTATGTGGCAGTTTATAGTATAGACCTTTCTTTACTTGTCCTCCTTATGTCTAGTACTAAAGTGAACAATTAAATACACAAGTAATGAATGTTTAAAATGTCATGGCTATTATCAATTGTCACTTTATTTCTCCTATAAAATTCATCATAAAAAGGTACTGCAACAATCTAGTATAAAGCAAATCTTCAACCAAATAACATGGTATAGGCCTTTTGAAAATATTCATACTTTATCACAACAGCAACAAGAAAAAATTCAATTTATCATGAGGACCATGCTGAAGTTTTTGAGGTAGTAGAGACACATGACAGAAAAGTTAAAGAAAAATCTAAGGAAATATAATCAACTTGTTTCAAATGTAAATATCAATACCTTTTGAAAGGGCTCAGGAAGCTACATATTTTAAGAAAAGAAGGTGCTCTAAAATTTAATTTGTGACCATACAGGAGGTGTAAAGATTATAGAAGAACACTTTGGTTAATTATCTTCTGTGGCTGTATGCATTCATAAGTGAGTCTCTACACATAAATGAGCTCACTGATGGTTAAGATTACCAAACATATTTCAGATCTGAAATAAAATTATCCAATTGTAGTCCCTTATTCAAATGGTAAATACATCCATGCAACAAGTTAAAATATCTTTAAAGGAACTAAAATTAAATTGCATATATTCTATTTCTTCAGTAGTCTGTAAAGGTCTATTATAACAAAATAAGTTATTATCCCATTTTACTACAGATATGTCAGGAGTAGATAAACACAAGTATACCTGAAATACAACTGTGTTTAAATTTTTATTTCACACCATGCAAGGTCAATTATAACACATTAAAAAGTGATATGTGCTATAAGCTGCAATTTTACATTTATACATTGGAAATGTTTATTTTTAAAATCTGAACATAATTCCCATGTTATCTGTAACAGCTACACTTCAAATCAACTGCTTATACAGATAAAATTTACTATGAAAAACAGTGATTTTGTATCTGGCCACATTCTATGATACTAATTCTTCAACTAACAGATCCTTTGAGAGAACCAAATGATTCAATCTTTTTCACAGTATCCATACTGTCCCTAACAAAACCAAATACTACATGCTAAAGTCCAAATGTTCTGCTTTGTTCAATGCCATAAAAATTGAGAATTATTGGTATTTGGCCTCAATTGGCTGAACAGAGTAAGCCAGGAACAGTATGTTTCACATCAAAGTTCTCACCTTCAAATATATCTCAATAAATGGACTGTCCTCCTGTCCGATCACATTTTGTGATATCTCCCCCAAAAGAAAGATTTCAATTAATAGGAATCCTGAGTAAAACATAAAATATACATAGAAATTGCCACAATAGGGTAAATCCTGACCACCCAGTTTCTTTGCAAATGCTTTTTGAAAATTAAATACTTATTTTTGAATAAAGATAAAAAATAAAAAGTCCTTTTCTCCACTCTTTTCTCCAAGTTCCAGCATGTTTCAGGTGTTAGAAATTTGGAACCTTTTGAGTTTGAAACTTCTGGGCAGAATTAGGGAACCAGTGGTGATGACACTCTTATTTGGGCAAGATAAAGAAATCTTAAGAAAACTACATGATGTGGTCAAGAACAAATTCACAAATTCTCCAAGTTACTGTAGTGTACATTCTTCTTGACTTCAATTACTACAGGTAGTTAGTACTTACTTGGCAAAAAAAATCTGGAATTACTCTGTGAAAAATAGAGTTCTTAAAACCAAAGTCCTTCTCTCCAGTGCACAGTGCTCTGAAGTTCTCAGCAGTGCAAAAAATAACATTTGAAAATAATTCAAATGTTCACCATCCACACAAACATCAAAAAATACCACAGGATTTGTCTCCTTTGATAACTCTGCTGCCATAGATACCTCTCTATGGAGTTTCAATAAATTTTGTTGACATTCTTCAATTTTTTTCTTAAAAGACTCAGTGATTTCTTTTGTTTTAAATCTCACTGCAAGTTGTTCCACTTTTACTTTTCCATCTATTGGAAAAACAAGTGACCAGAATGTTAACATAATTTATAAATTATTTTATATTCCTTATGGTTTTTAGAAAAGTCCAAAAAAGAAAGAAAATTAGCATCCAAAGTTAGAAACTCACTAGCATAATCTCAAGCAGTCATAACTACAGCATTATTTGAAATATTTAGGGGTTTTAATCTCATTGTTTTGGTGATAACATGGTTTGCACACACTTTAAACACCTGGCCTCTTCTCATTAGGATCCAATAGTAATTCTTCATTGTATGCCAAAGAATTTTTGTATCTCCAACACCTTGCTCCTTCCACTGACTGACATCTCTATCCCAACTATAAAGTTTGGCTCTGTCTTTAAACAAAATTTCTTCATCTTTTTCTCCAGATTTTACTTCTACCTATGAAAAAAGATGAGGCTCAACTGTAAGCTGATGCTTACAATTCCTTAACAAATTTCAAAAATCCAAATTTTTAACGAGATTTTTCTTGTAAGAATATTAATAGACTTTACTTTATAGGTTAAGAGGCTTCAAAAAGTGCTGGTTCTTGAAAAGAAATATTAACTACTGACTGAGGTTGAAAAATGACAAAATAAGTTTCCTAAAATAACATTCTTGACCAAAAACTGTAAAAGGTTACTTTTTACTGAAATGATTTTGGCAATTATGGAAATTACTTTATCCCCAGATATACAGTGTGAAAACAAACATGATATTCTAACAACATATGAAAAAAGTTTTCTTCCCAACAATTGCATATACTACTTACAAAGCAAAATCTATACAAAGTTTAAAAAGAGGGCTCAGGTATAGTTTTGTGATACAGCACTTGCATAGCATGTCTGACATCCTTGGGTTTTATCCCCAGCACTGCAAAAACAAACAACAACAACAAAAAAAAAAAAAACAAGGAAAAGCAACCAGAAGTATATTTAAAAGCTGAATGCCTAAGCCAGGCACAGTGGTACATGCTTGTAGTCCCAGTGACTCTGGAAGCAGAGGCAGGAGGATTTCAAGTTCAAGGCCAGCCTCATCAATTTAGTGAGCACCTAAGCAACTTAGCAAGACCCTATCTCAAAATAAAAAATAAAGAACTAAGGATGTAGCTTAGTGGCAAAGTACTCCTGGGTTAAACCCCAGTACCAAAAACAAAAGACAAAAGTGAAAAAAACAAACAAACAAACAAACAACAACAACAACAAAAAAAAAAACACTGATGTCTAAAAAATAGAGCTACTACTTGAGATTATAAGTATTCTGAAAGAAAACAATCATAGTCCTAACAAATCAATCCAGGGTAAGTTTTGAGGTTAAAATGAAAATTAAGTAATTAGTAAAATTTTCATTCCCTGACACTTTCTTCTGATAATGACACTACTGGCTCAAAATGAAAATCTTCACTATGAACTACTTCTTCATTACTACCATCTTCATCTTCACTAGCTTTACTGGTTGTCTGTGTTCCAAACACAGTTGCTCCAGTATTTGCCCACTGGAAATTTTTATCTGAGGAAAAAATGAGGATATGTAAACCACATAATCTACTTTTTAAAGGTTTTTAAAATCTTGCTCTTAGATTATTAGTGCAAAATTATCATTTTCAACAACCGAGACAACTATTAAAAATGTTTGAAATAAGCCAGGTAGGATGCTTAGGGAGGCAGAGATTAGAGGACTGAAATTTAAAAGGCAGTCTCAGCAATTTGGTGAAGCTTTAAGTAACTTAGTAAGGTTCTGTTTTAAAATTTAAAAGGTTGGGACTGAAGCTCAGTAAAGCATCCCTGGGTTCAATTCCAGAACCAACCCCACCCCAGAAAAGTTTAAAATATTCTGGCAAGGTCAACTCACACACAAATCTGCAAGAAATTTATAATTTCAGTTACTATAACAAGCATGTCTTAAATTAAAGCAAGAATTCAATACCCAAGAAAACAAATAAAATCTGATAATCTGCAATTAAACAAAACAAAACAAAAAAAGAACTGAGAAAGCCAAAAGCTATTTCTGTGAAAAGACCAGCACACTGATTCCTGATTCCTGTCAATCCTTAAGAACAAAATAAATTAGGTAAAACAAAGTAAGAAAGTAAGAAAAGAGGGGAGTTTCAAGATGGTGGACTAGGGGGCGGCTGCATTTCACGTTGCTCCAGGACACAAGATTCAAAAGGGGAGATAGTGAGAGACTTGGGACCAACTCAAAGCCGCTGGGTGAGTCTCTCCCTTTGGGGAGGCGTCCTGGATGGGGCAGTAGCCCCGGAACGCAGGGAACTTTGTGAAGTAGAGTGACTCGGCGAGACGCCCCTCCCCCCGCTGGAGCGGTAAACACGGACAACTGGGATCATCGTAGAGGCGGCGGCTCAGCACAGCACTTGGACTCGGAGCAACCACTGAGGCTCCGGGCGGCTGCCTGAGGAGGAGCTGCGTGGCGAGCTGTTTGAACTCAGAGCGAGTGCTCCTGAACACCGGGGGTTTGCCAAGAGGAAGAGGAGGAGCGTGGCGGGTCGCTTGACCTAGGAGTGACTGCATCAGAGCCACAGGCGGTTGCCAGAGGAGGAGATGAGTGATGAGTTGATTGGACTAAAAGCGACCGCTCCTGATCACCAGTGGCCTGCCTGGAGGAGGAGCATGGTGGGTCACTTGGTCTCGGAGCCACCACTCCTGAACACCTGGGGGGCTACCCCGAGGAGGAGGAGGAGGAACAGGGCGGGTCACTTGGACTTGGAGTGACTGCCTAGGGCTACGGGTGGTTGGCAGGAGGAGGAGACCCAAAGTGAATTGCTTGGGCTCCAAGTGCCTGCGTCAGAAACCCGGCCACTGTCCGGAGGAGGAGGTGTGTGGCAGGTCACTGGGTATCGGAGCTATTGTACGAGGCTCCAGATGGCGGCTCAGAGGAGGGGCCGCATAGCCAGGTGATTAGGTGCAGAGCAGGGTCCCAGGAGCTAGGTGGCTTCTTGCTGGAAGAGCCGCACAGAGACACGCCTAGGGGCAGAGAGAAGTTTCCAGGACTGCGGGCAGATTCTCTGGAGGAGGCAGCCTAAGGAGACTCGCCTGCGATGGGTGAGGCTCCCAGGCCCAGGAGGTAGGTCCGGGCCCCTGGGAACGTTGCAGAGGAAGACAGCCCAGCCCAGGTGGTAGTTGTAGATTGAGGGGAACCTCTAGGAGGGGAACTGATCAGGAAGACATCCCCACTGAGTGAGTCTTCCCTGCCGGGTGAGGTTTTCCCACAGGGACAGTAAAACCAGAGACACAGGCACAAACAGGAATTGCCTCAGCCCGCAGCCTAGTTCCCCATTGGATGACCATTGGTCAACAAGTGGAGGCACCTCTGCCCACTAGCAGGGAATATACGCCACCTGAGGGTCACCACCCCTAGAGAGGCAGCTTCTTCGTGGAGCTTTGCATTATCAACTTCCTCCAAGACTTCAGGCTACTGAAGGATAAGAGGGTATATACTAGCAATCTTCAGGGACATTATAAGTCCATAGAGGAAATCTGCAATATCTGAATGACCAACTGATTCCTGAACAATATGAGAAAACAAGAGAAGAAAATGCCCCAAGCAAATCTAGATGTTACATCAATAAAATCCAACACCAGCATGGCAGAAGAATGACAGAAAGGGAGTTCAGAATGTACATGATTAAAATGATTAGGGAAGCAAATGATGAGATGAAAGAGCAAATGCAGGCATTGAATGATGAGATGAAAGAGCAAATGCAGGCATTGAATGATGAGATGAAAGAGCAAATGCAGGCATTGAATGATAGCACCAATCGACAGTTAAAAGAGCAAATACAGGAAGCAAAGGATCATTTCAATAAAGAGTTAGAGACATTGAAAAAAAAAAACAAACAGAAATCCTTGAAATGAAGGAAACAATAAACCAAATTAAGAACTCCATAGAAAGCATAACCACTAGGATAGAACACTTGGAAGACAGAACTTCAGATATTGAAGACAAAATATTTAACCTCAAAAGAAAAGTTGAACAAACAGAGAAGATGGTAAGAAATCATGAACAGAATCTGCAAGAACTGTGAGATATCATGAAAAGGCCAAATTTCAGAATTATTGGGATTGAGGAAGGCTTAGAGAAACAAACCAAAGGAATGAATAATCTATTCAATGAAATAATATCAGAAAACTTCCCAAATCTGAAGAATGAAATGGAAAATCAAGTTCAAGAGGCTTATAGGACTCCAAATACACAAAATTACAACAGACCCACACCAAGGCACATTATAATGAAAATACTTAACATATGAAATAAAGACAGCATGTTAAAGGCTGTGAGAGAAAAGAACCAAATTACATTCAGGGGGAAACCAATACGGATATCAGCAGATTTTTCAATCCAGACCCTAAAAGTTAGAAGGGCCTGGAACAACATTTTTCAAGCTCTAAAAGAAAATGGATGCCAACCAAGAATCTTATACCCAGCAAAACTTACCTTCAAATTTGACGATGAAATAAAATCATTCCATGATAAACAAAAGCTAAAAGAATTTACAAAAAGAAAGCCAGCATTACAGAACATTCTCAGCAAAATATTTCATGAGGAAGAGATAAAAAACAAAGAAGCATATCAGCAAAGGGAGGAATTACCCTAAAGGAACTGTCAAATAAAGGAGGAACCAACATGTGTCAAAAAATAAATAAATAAATAAATAAAATTTTAAATATGAACCAAATGACCAGGAATACAAATCATATCTCAATAATAACCCTGAATGTTAATGGCTTGAATTCATCAATCAAAAGACAGAGACTGGCAGATTGGATTAAAAAGAAAGATCCAACAATATGTTGCCTGCAAGAGACTCACCTCATAGAAAGAGGTACCCATAGACTAAAGGTGAAAGGATGGGGAAAAACATACCATGCACATGGACTCAGCAAAAAAGCTGGAGTATCCATCCTCATTTCAGATAATGTGGACTTCAAGCCAAAGTTAGTCAGAAGGGATAAAGAAGGACATTTCATACTGCTTAAGGGAAGCATAAATCAGCAAGATATAACAATCATATACATCTATGCCCCAAACAGTGGCTCATCCATGTATGTTAAACAAATCCTTCTCAATTTTAGAAACCAAATAGACCATAACACAATAATATTAGGTGATTTTAACACGCCTCTCTCACCACTGGATAGATCTTCCAAACAAAAATTGAACAGACAAACCATAGATCTCAATAACACAATCAATAATTTAGACTTAACCGACATTTATAGAATATACCATCCAACCAAGAGCAAATACACTTTCTTCTCAGCAGCACATGGATCCTTCTCAAAATAAACCATATATTATGCCACAAAGCTAATGTCAGCAAATACAAGAAGATAGAGACACTACCTTGTATTCTATCAGATCATAATGGATTCAAGTTAGAAATAAATGAAAGAGTAAAAAACAGAAACTACTCCAACACCTGGAGATTAAACAATATGCTATTATATGATGAATGGATAACAGAAGATATTAGGAAGGAAATTTAAAAATTCTTAGAGGTAAATGAGAAAAAAGAAACAACATATCAAAATCTCTGGGACAATATGAAAGCAGTACTTAGAGGAAGATTTATTTCATGGAGCGCATTTAAAAAAAGAAGTAAAACTCAAAAAATAAACGATCTAAAACTACAGCTCAAAGCCCTAGAAAAAGAAGAACACACCAACACCAAAAGTAGTAGAAGACAGGAAATAGTTAAACTCAGAGCTGAAATCAACGAAATTGAAACACAAGAAAAAAAATTGACAAAATAAATAGTTGGTTCTTCGAAAAAATAAACAAAACTGATAAACCTTTAGCCACAATAACAAAGAGAAGAAGAGAGAAATCCCAAATCACTAAAATTCAGAATGAACAAGAAAATATCACAACAGACACGACTGAAATACAAAACATAATTAGAAGCTATTTTGAAAATCTATACTCCAACAAAATAGAAAATTTTGAAGACATCAACAGGTTTCTAAGTACATATGAATTGCCTAAACAGAATGAGGAGGACAGACACATTTTAAATAGACCAGTTTCAAGTAATGAAATAGAAGAAGTCATCAATAGCTTACCAACAAAAAAAGTCCAGGACCAGATGGGTTCTCAGCCGAGTTCTACAAAACCTTTAAGGAAGAGCTCATTCCAATACTTCTCAAAGTATTCCATAAAATAGAAGAGGAGGGAACCCTCCCAATCTCATTCTATGAAGCCAATATTACCCTGATATCTAAACCAGACAGAGACACATCGAGGAAAGAAAATTTCAGACCAATATCCTTAATGAACATCGACGCAAAAATTCTCAACAAAATTTTAGCAAATCGCATACAAAAACATATTAAAAGATAGTGCACCCTGATCAAGTGGGTTTCATCCCAGGGATGCAAGGTTGGTTCAACATCAGGAAATCAATAAATGTCATTCACCATATCAATAGACTTAAAGTCAAGAATCACATGATTATTTTGATAGATGCAGAAAAAGCATTTGATAAAATACAGCACTCCTTCATGCTCAAAACACTAGAAAAAATAGGAATAGTGGGAGCATTCCTTAACATTGTAAAGGCCATCTACGCTAAGCCCATGGCTAATATCATTCTAAATGGTGAAAAACTGAAAGCATTCCCTCTAAAAACTGGAACAAGGCAGGGATGCCTTCTTTCACCACTTCTATTCAATATCGTCCTTGAAACTCTAGCTGGAGCAATTAGACAGACCAAAGAAATTAAAGGGATACGAATAGGAAAAGAAGAACTCAAAATATCCCTATTTGCTGATGATATGATTGTATACTTAGAGGAACCAGGAAATTCCACCAGAAAACTTTTAGATCTCATAAGTGAATTCAGTAAAGTAGGGGGATATAAGATCAATGCACATAAATCTAAGGCATTTTTATACATAAGCAATGAATCTTCAGAAAGAGAAATCAGGAAAACTACCCCATTCACAATAGCTTTGAAAAAAATAAAATACTTGGGAATCAATCTCACAAAAGAGGTGAAAGACCTCTACAATGAGAACTACAGAACACTAAAGAAAGAAATTAAAGAAAACCTTAGAAGATGGAAAGATCTCCCATGTTCTTGATAGGAAGAATCAATATTGTCAAAATGGCCATACTACCAAAAGTGCTATACAGATTCAATGCAATTTCAATTAAAATCCCAATGATGTACCTTACAGAAATAGAGCAAGCAATTATGACATTCATCTGGAAGAATAAAAAACCCAGAATAGCTAAAGCAATCCTTGGCAGAAAAAGTGAAGCAGGGGGTATCACAATACCAGCTTCAAATCTACTACAAAGCCTTAGTAACAAAAACGGCATGGTATTGGTACCAAAATAGAAAGGTGGATCAATGGTACAGAATAGAGGACACGGACACAAACCCAAATAAATACAATTTTCTCATACTAGACAAAGGGGCCAAAAATATGCAATGGAGAAAATATAGCCTCTTCAACAAATGGTGCTGGGAGAATTGTAAATCCATATGTAACAGAATAAAACTAAACCCATATCTCTCACCATGCATGAAACTAAACTCAAAATGGATTAAGGATCTTGGTATCAGACCAGAGACCTTGCATCTTATAGAAGAAAAAGTAGGTCCAGAGCTTCAACATGTCGGCTCAGGACCAGACTTCCTCAACAGGACTCCCATAGCACAATAAATAAAAGCAAGAATCAATAACTGGGATAGATTTAAACTAAAAAGCTTTCTCTCAGCAAAGGAAACTATCAGCAATGCGAAGAAAGAGCCTACAGAGTGGGAGAAAATCTTTGCCAATCATACTTCAGATAGAGCGCTAATCTCCAGAATCTATAAAGAACTCAAAAAACTCTACACCAAGAATGCAAATAATCCAATTGACAAATGGGCTAAGGAAATGAATAGACACTTCACAGAAGAAGATATTCAAGCAATCAACAAACATATGGAAAAATGTTCAACATCTCTAGTAATAAGAGAAATGCATATCAAAACCACCCTAAGATTCCATCTCACCCCAATTAGAATGGTGATTATCAAGAATACAAGCAACAACAGGTGTTGACGAGGATGTGGGGAGAAAGGTACACTCATACATTGCTGGTGGGGCTGCAAATTAGTGTAGCCACTCTGGAAAGCAGTGTGGAGACTCCTTAGAAAACTTGGAATGGAACCACCATTTGACCCAGCTATCCCACTCCTTGGCCTATACCCAAAGGACTTAAAATCAGCATATTACAGAGATACAGCCACATCAATGTTCATAGCTGCTCAGTTCACAAGAGCCAGATTGTGGAACCAACCTAGATGTCCTTCAATTGATGAATGGATAAAGAAACTGTGGTATATATATACAATGGAATATTACTCCACCATAAAGAATGATAAAATTATTGCATTTGCAGGCAAATGGATGAAACTGGTGAATATCATGCTAAGTGAGATAAGCCAATCTCAAAAAACCAATGGATGAATGATATCACTAATAAGTGGATGATGACACATAATGGGGGGTGGGAGTGGTTAGTGTTAGGGTTAGAGTTAGTGTTAAGGGAGTGGGGCAAGAATGGAGGAAGGAAGGACTGTATAGAGGGAAAAGAGGGGTGGGAGGGGTGGGGGGGATGGGGAAAAATAACAGAATGAATCAAACAACATTACCCTATGTAAATTTATGATTACACAAATGGTATGCCTTTACGCCATGTACAAACAGAGAAACAACATGTATCCCATTTGTTTAAAATAATAAAAAAAAAAGAAAAGAGGATGGTGAATGGAATGATCTCACAAAAATGGAGAAGTGATGGTGAGGACAGAATGTAGTGAGTAAGACTTGTTTAAGTAAGTCTTCTTCCTTATGTTTTTCCTATTTTATATGTTAGTATGCAATCATGGTAGAGTACTTGGTTATACTGAGCAATAAGCAGCAAACACACCAAATTTCATTTGGCTCTTTTTGCAGAAAACTGTACCCACTATATTGTTATATGTGCTGACTTATTAACTCTTTTACTTTGTAGGCTATTAGGAAAAATAAAAATAAAGAAACCTGTTAAAGGGGAATTCATGAATTCTAATGTAACATCATATCCCAAAGTAGTTTACTGCTTCTACAAGTAGCGAAAGCTGTGAAAAAAAAAAGTGTAACTAAGTGGAATTAATAGTTATTTGAATTGCATTAATCATTTAAGCATATACCTTCAATAAAATTTATCCCATAAATCAAACATCTTATATAAGAACAATTTAGATCTTTCAGACATGAAATTTACATGATTTAACAGATATGAAAGATATAAGAATGAGAAAAAATGAACAGCCTTATTCTAATAATCTTGAAACAATTAAATGATGAAATCATTTGTACAAATGTACTGTTTTATAGAAATGCTACCAAAAAGATTAAAAATAGAAGCATCACTTATAGAGAATGAGAAAGCACATCATTTATAAATTTATTTCAGCACCATAAATTAGCATGATCATAATACTAATTTCCAAATCATCTCCTTAAAAAATGCAGATTCAGGGATGGAGATAAAGTTTAGTGGAAGAGTGCTTGCCTGTCATGTGTGAGGCCCTGGGGTCAATTCCTAGTACTTCAAGAGGGGGGGGGAGTAGATTCCTAATTCTTGAAATATCAACAAATCAAATCTAAAAGTACATATAGTTTAAGAATAACATTACCAAAGTCAGAATTTTTTCAAAACTGAAAAATAGTTCTGCATTTAAGGACAGGGAAGACCATTAGAATAATTTGTACAAAACTTTAAAAATTCTTATGGTTATATTATTAATAATAAAATTAATCAGGGTGTTGTCCTGCAGATCTGTAATTCCAGTGATTGTGAATGCTGAGGCAGGAGAATCCCAGGTTTAAGAACAGCCTTAGCAACTTAATGAAACCCTGCTTCAAAAAAAAATTTTTAAAAGGGGTGGGCAATGTACACTCAGTGATAGAGGACCCCTGGGTTCAATCCCCAGTAAAATCAATCAATCAATCTTAGAAGTCCTTCATTATGAGAACACTTAGTAAATGGGAAAGTGCTACTTTAGTGACAACACCGTAACAAAGACTGGTTCTTTAAGTTGCATTTTGTTCTGTTAACATAATTAAAATAACTTCTTAATCTCATCTTTAGGACCAAAGGCCAAATCCCCAGAATTAATGGAAGACAAATCTGCAAATGACAGTCCTCTACCACTTCCAAATAAATCTGTTTTATTTTCCAATGACTAAAGAAAAAGAACAATTTATTATTTCATTTAAGATATTCTGAACATTAAAGATTTCCCCAGGATGGAAAAAAGAACAAGATTTTCTATCGTACAGGCTAGGGGGGGGTTAGCTTCTATATTTTGGTAAGTTCTAAATTTTGGTAAATTTTACATCCAATTTTGAACTTCTTCAGTAATATCAAGTTTACAGGTACTATTCACAATGAATACAATACTACACAAAATGTATGCCAAAAAATTAATGAGGTGGTGAACTATTAAGCTAGACTACACAATCATACAGTTTCTGCTTCATAAAGTCTTTTACAAAAAGTTACTAAATTAAGAAATGGAGGGAAGAAATTTAGAATATCTGTATAAAAATATTTTGCATTCTGTATTGTAAAAAAGCTCACAAAAACTAAATGTCCCACTTACATTTGATCACCAGAAATTAAGGGTTATCTGAATTCTGTATGATCTCTGAAATCACTATGCTTTACTAATTTGTCTGAAAATGTAGAGGTTTTAGGTGTGCAATTACCTTCCTCTTCCACCATAGTAAAACTCTGAAGTGTCTATAAATGTAATATTTGTGATTTATTTAGGACTCCTTTTGGGGGAAAATTATCTATCATACATTTTAAAGTAATACAATTTACAGAGACACTTCTTCCACCTGAAAAAAAAAATAAACAATTAGAATGGAATAATGGGAAGAAAGAAATACCAAACATTAGTTACTATAATTGAATAATTTGCCAAACTTTTAGGATTATAAAAAAGAAATATAAGCTTGAGCAATACTATTAAACAATACTAAAATAAAAACAATATCACAAAGAAAATTACCATGTAAGTAAACTATTATCTTTTATGTTCAGGCAAATGGGTCAAGAATCACAATACTATGTAATCCCTGTAATCACAGGTCTAACAATAAAGATATATGTTTATTTTATGGTTGGCAATGCACTATGACTTTCCTTCTTAGCACTGCTTATATCTTATGCCCCTTCATATCTTCAAAAGTCTATCTTCTCAAACACAGGTGCACTTTTATGTAATACATGATTACAGAAACACATTAAGTTTTACCTTGGCTTGTACATTCTGTATCAGTTTCCTTTCTAGTACACAAATCTACAGGTTTGTCCACAGTTCCAGAGGAAATAGATGATAAACTAGTATGCTTGGTAATATCATCAGGTTCTTCAGATTTACAGAAAAATGCTGCAGTCACTTCAGTCCTACCTGTATACACACTGTCAGTTGTGCTAGTTATTTCCTCACTCTGGGATTTGTGCACAGATGAAGTAACAAAATATTATGCCATTAAGCACTGACTTATACCTTGTATACACAAAGTTCAGGGTTCTAATCCCCAGCACCACAATACCAGACCTTAAACTATACCACAGAGAAAGAGTAACAAAAACAGCATGGTATTGGCACCAAAATAGATAGGCAGACCAATGGTAGAGAAGAGAAGACACAGATAAACCCACATAAGTATTCACCTCATACTAAACATAGGAGCTGAAAACATACAATGGAGAAAAGATAGCCTGTTCAACAAATGTTGCTGGCAAATCTGTAAATCCATATGCAGTAAAATGAAATTAAGCCTCTATCTCTCACCCTGCACCCAACTCAACTCAAAATGGATCAAGGACTTAGGAATAGACCAGAGAGTCTGCATCAAATAGAAGACAAAGGAAGTCCAAATCTTCTTCATGTTGACTTAAGATCAGACTTCCTTAACAAGCCTCCCAAAGCACAATAAATCAAAGCAAGAATAAATAAATGGGATGAACTCAAACTGAAAACCTTTTTCTCAGCAAAGGATACAATCAATAATATGAAAAGAGAGCCTACAGAGTGAGAGAAAATCTTTTCTACATGTACTTCAGATAGAGCACTTATCTCTAAAATTTATAAAGAACTTATAAAATTTTACACCAAAAATACAAAGAACTCAATCAATAAATGGGCTAAGGGACTGGACAGACATTTTACAGAAGAAGACAAACAGGTGATTAATGAATATATGAAAAAGTGTTCAACATCTCTAGTAATTAGAGAAATGCAAATTAATAAAAACTCTATGATTTTATCTTACTCCAATTACAATGGCTATTATCAAGAACACAAACAATAATAGATGTTGGCATGAATGTGAGGAAAAAGGCACACATTTACATTGCTGGTGGATCTGCAAATTGGTGCAGCCACTCTGAAAAGCAGTGTGGAGAATCCTCAGAAAACTTGGAATGAATCCCTCTTTTGACTCAGCTATCCCACTCCTCAGTTTATACCCAAAGGACTTAAAATCAGCATACTACTGTAACACAGCCACATCAATGTTCATAGCAGTTCAGTTAACAATAGCTAGATTGTGGAATCAACATAGATGCCCTTCAACAGATAAATGAATAAAGAAACTTTGGTATATATACACAATGGAATACTATTGAGCCATAAAGAAGAATAATATTATGGCATTTGCAAATAAATGGATGGAATTGGAGAATATCATGCTAAGTAAAATAAGCCAATCTCAAAAAAACAAAGGCCGAATGTTTTCTCTGATAAGTGGAGGATGATATATAATGGGGGTAGGGGTGGGGAATGAGAGAATAATTGAGGAACTTTAGAATATGTAGAAGAAAATGAGAGGGAGGGGGTATGAAAAATGGTGGAATGAGACAAGTATCATGTACATGTATGATTACATGAATGGTACGAATCTGTATTGTGTACAACCATAGAAACAAAATTTTATACCCCATTTGTGTATAATGAATCAAAATGCAGTCTGTAAAAAAATTAAAAGCCAAATAAAAATAATAAAAGTACAACTTATCAAAATTGGAGAGGTTCCATGAAAGCAAAGATGTAGAGCATTTAGAGCAATAAATGCATCAATTTTAAAAGATCTAAAATAAAAATCTAATCTTCTACCTTGAAAAACTAGAGAAGGAAGAGCAAAATAAATCTATACCAAGTAGATAGAACTAAAAGGTGAGAAACAAATGAAATGGGGCTGGGACTATAGCTCAGTAGCGGAGTACTTGACCAGCATGTGTGAAGTAGTGGGTTCAATCCTTAGCACCACATAAAAATAATAAAACAAAATGAAATAAAGGCATTCTGTTCATCTACAAGTATAAAATCTAAAAATTTTAAAAAGACAAATCAATGAAATGGGAAATCAACAGATGAAAAAAAAATCAAAACTTCTTTGTCAAGAACAATAAAAGTTGAAAAACCTGTCACCATGCTAACCATGAAGAGAGGAGTCACAAATTACATCACAAATGAAACAGTACTCAAAACAGGACCTCATGGACATTAACAGTAAAAATAAGAATATCATGCACAGCACTGTGTTTACAAATTTGATATAAATTGATTCTTTAAAAGATACAATCTACCAAAATGCATACAAGGAGAAATAACCTCAATAGATCTGTACATGTATGTTAAAGACAGTGAATTAACAGTGTCTTCCAAAAAGAAAACATCAGATTCATATGGTTTCACTGGTGAGTTCTATTAAATATGCAATCAAGAAATACCAATTTCTGGGGCTGGGGAGATAGCTCAGATGGTAGAGTGCTTACCTTGCAAACACAAAGCCCTGAGTTCGATCCCCAGCACCGCAAAAAAAAAAAAAAAAAAAAAGAAAGAAAGAAAGAAATATGAGGCCATCCAGAGGAGTCAATTTGGTACGGGGGACAAAAGAGTAGCGAGGTTCTTGAATTCGGAATGGTTTATTGATGAATCAAGAAACCCAGGAACTGGAACCTCAAACCTGGAACCTCCAACCTCGAACCTGGGGCCTCGAACTTCAAATCATGAACCCTGGCACTCAAGGAGAGCCAGCTTATATCCCCTCAAGGAGATGAAGGGTAGGGCTGACACCAATTATGCAAAGATTAGGCGAGGAGCTAGCTGCCCAATTATGCTAAAGTTCAAAATGAGCAGGCATGATCAGGAGCACTTGGGAACATCTGTGCATGCATTGTGTGCATGGACTTAATTGGATATGGCCAATGACAAATCACCTGCATGTGCTTATGTTAATCAACCTTCTCACCGCTGATGTGATCAAAGCAACCTCTGGCTGGTTGCCAGGCACCATCCTGGCACCTCTGCACGGCATAGCACCCAACAGAAATACCAATTTCTACAATGTCTATCAAGAAACAGAAGTAGGGCTGGGGATATAGCTCAGTTGGTAGAGTGCCTGCCTTGCAAACACAAAGTCCTGGGTTCGATCCCCAGCGCCATTAAAAAAAAAAAAAGAAAAGAAACAGAAGCAGAGGGAATGCTTCCTAACTCATCCTTTGAGGAAAGCATCACCTGAATACCCAAGTCAGATACCTTAAAACAAAGGGAAAGTAGATCAGTTTCTCTCAAGAGAACAAAAATCCAACAACAAAATCCTCAACCAAATCAGGGTAGGGGTGTGTAGCTAGTGGTATGGCATATGTTAAAAAGGCTGTGAGCTCAAGAAACTATGCAACTCCTCAAATAAAACACAGTCAAAACTACAGCTTATAGGCACAGGCAATGACTTTCTCAATAGGACCCCAAAAACTCAGGAAATAATGACAAGAATTAATAAATAGGACCTCAAATTAAAAGGCTTCTTCCCAGCAAAGAAAACAATTAGGAATGTGAAAAGGGAACCTAAAGAATGGATAAAAATCTTTGCTGGTTACTCTTCTGATAATTAATATCTAGAATATTTAAAGATTTACACTAAAAAAAAAAAAAAAAAACTCTTACACCAAAACTTTACACCCAAAAACAAAATAAACTTTTAATAACTGGGAAAATAAATTAAAGACACTTCTCCAAAAAAGAAATACAAATGGCCAACAAATATAAGAAATAAGGTTCAACATCATTAGCAATTTTGTAAATGCAAATCAAAACTACACTGAGATATCATTCACAACAGTCAGAATAGCAGTCATCAAGAACAAAACAATAATAAATGCTGGAAAGGATGTAGAGAAAAAGGAACATTTTTACACTGTTGGTGGGACTGAAAATTAGTACAACTACTGTGGAAATCAGTATAAATTTTCCTTAGAAGACTAGGCATGGAACCACCACATGACCTAGCTATACCACACCTCAGTATTTATTCAAAAGAATGGAACTGGAGACCTTTATATTAAGTGAAATAAGGCAAAGTCAGAAGGTTAAGGATCATGAGTCTCTCTCACATGCAGAAGCTAGAGAAGAAAGAAAGAAAGAAAGAAAGAAAGAAAGAAAGAAAGAAAGAAAGAAAGAAAGAATGGAGGTGGGGAAATCTCAAAATCAAAGAGAAGTCAGTAGAGAAAAGATATCAAGGAGTGGGAGGTGGGAGGGTGGGGTTTGATGGAGAGTGATATTGGCCAAATTTCATTAATATATTATATGCATCTATGAATATATAACAACAAATCCCATCATTTACAGATTATAATTCACCAATTTTTAAAAATATGTGAGAAAAATTAATATATGAAAATAATTATATACCACAACCAAGTAAGATTTACTCCAATGATGGAAGGATAGTTGAACATGTGAAAACTGTTTGCAGCAAATTACTCATAAAACACCTGAAATAAGAATCCTAAGTTCATGTTAAGAGTTGCAGAGAAATCATTTGCCAATATCCAACACCATAATAAAAACTCTCCATAAGCAATGAATAAGGAACTTATTAAATTTGATAAAGAACATCTACCAAAAAAATGCAGTTAACATGATATTTAACAGTGAGAAACTAGCTTTCTTATTAAGAACAATAGGAAGGTATGAGTGTTCCCTCATATCAAAAGATATATTAGAAATTCACAAGACACATTGAAATAAAAGGTACAAAGAGAGAGATTGGAAAGGAAAAAGTAAACTGTCAATGTTTACTGATGTTATGATTGTAAATGTAAAAATAGAAAACACAAATGCAAAATTTCCAGGAACTGCTAAACACTAACAATATAATAGGTTAAAAACTGAATACACAACAGTTAATTGCCAACTGTGTATGGTGTTACACATCTGTAATACCCAAATGACTCAGGAAGCTGAGGTAGGATTGACTGGGTGATTTAGCAGGACCCTGTCCCAAAATGAAAGCTTTAAAAAGCAACAGTGATATACTTCTGTGATAGAGCCCTTGCCTAGCTCACACAAAGTTCTTTTTTTCAATCTCTAGTACCACAACAATGGTACAAAAATAAAATTTAAAAGAATTTGAGGAATATTGAAATTATTTTTTTAAAAAATGAAAACTAATGAAAAAATTGAAAGGGATACATACAACTAAAAAGAAAATGATAGAAGTCTAAATATGAAAATTACATTAAATAAAATGTAAATTGTTTAAACACCAATAAAAAATTATCTAATTAGATTTTTAAAGAAACTGTCAAAATTCAGTCCAAAGAAAATCATTATGATATAGGTGGTTAAAAACAAGATTATACCACACAAATACATACACTTAAACACAAAAATATTATCGAGTTAATCTTTTTTACCAGATAGACCAGATTCAAGAAAAATAACAAGGGCTAAAGAAGGATGATTAAGACAAAGGAGTCAATTTGTCACTTTTGAAATGGTAGAGAGAGGGCTATTATAAATGCATCTCTTTGTAAAAACAAGAAAAACATTAACAAAGATAATCAAAATCAACTTCTTAAACAATAATAGAAATTAGCTAAAGAAGGGCTGGTGTAGCTCAGTAGTAGAGCACCTGCCTAGCACATGTGAGGCAATGGCTTCTATTCTCAGCACTGCATATAAATAAATAAATGTTCACTGATAACTGTAAGATATTAAAAAACACTGGCCAACAACCGTGTGATCAGTGGCAGATAGGGATGGGGATCAGGGATGTAAGAGAGGACTTTTTATGATAGTAAAATCAGGCTGTTGGACACTATAATGGTGTACACATCATTCATTAAATATTTGTCCAAACTCATAGAAAGTACAAGACAGGGGCAAAACCTAATGTAAATGATAAACTTTGGTTGGTGATGCATGAATACAGGTTTTATGATTTTAACAAATATGGCCCCATGGTACAGGATGTTAATGAGGGAGAACATGCCTATGTTGAGGGCAGGAGATACTTGGATATCTCTGGTACCTTCCTATAAACCTAAATCTGCTCCAGAAAGTAAAGTCTACTTTAAATAAAATTCACTGGAAGGGTCAACAGCAGATTTGACTAGCAAAAGAAATAAATAAGCTACAGATAATTGAATTGAGATTATCTAGTCTGAGAACTGTAAAGAAAAAACAAGTGAAGAAAACTCAACAAGGTTTCAAAGACCTACATGATAATCATCAAGCACACCAACGTATGCATAATGGGAAAACCAGAAGAGGAGAAAAGAATAGACCATTTGAATAATGTCTGGAAACATCCAAAAAGTCTTTATGAACTCCAATACGGATGCCATAAAAAACATGCACACTTAAGTTCATCACAGATAAACTACCAAAGACTAAATATTAAGAGAACTTTCTTGAAAGCAGAAAGCTCATTCCATATAAGGGATGCTCAGTAAGATTAATAGAAGGGCTAGGCCTGTAGCTCAGTGGTAGAGTGCTTGCCTACCATGTGTGAGACACTGGGTTTGATTCGCAGAACCACATATAAATAAATAAAATAAATATCCATCAACAAATTAAACAAATATTTGAAATAATTAATGGCAAAAATCAGAGTCAGATTTCTTACAGAAATCAGAGTCAGAAAACTGGGATACGGCTGAGGTTGTGGCTCAGTGGTACAATTCTTGCCTAGCATATGACAGACACTGGGTTCAATTATCAGCATCACAAAAAAAATAAATAAAGTTATGTCTACCTGCAACTAAAAAAAGAAAAAGAAATCAGCAAGACTACATATTCAAAGTGCTGAAAGAATGTAAACCAAGTGTTTTATATCCAGCAAAATTACCATTTAAAAAGAGAGAGAAATTAAGGTATCAGAGATAAACAGAAACTGAAAAAGCACTTGCTTGCAGTCCTGACCTATAAGAAGTACTAAATGTGTCCAGTCGGCTGAATTGAGAAGACATACAATGTAGATGGTAACTTGAATCCATATAGCGCTATAAATTATGTAAGTAATAACTATAAGCAAAAAAAAAATTTTAGTAACTCCTTTCTCTGGCATTTTATAAGTCATAATTTGTAAATATCATTTTATAACAGTAATAGCAAACCAAACTTTACTGTTTTAACAGGCTAAAAAACAGAAAGTAGGGTTGGGGATATAGCTCAGTTGGTAGCATGCTTGCCTTGCAAGCACAAAGTCCTAGGTTTGATCCCCAGCACTACAAAAAATAAATAAATAAATAAAATTTAAAAATTAAAAATATATTAAAAAAACAAAAATTAACAAACTTACTGAATGGAGTTAGAGCAATTCTTAGAGAAAATATAAAGCTGCATATATTAAAAAATAAAGATCATAGGCCAATAATCTTCACAACTTTAGAGACTGAAAAAAGAGCAAACTAAATCCAAAGTAAGCAGGAGAAAGGAAATAAAATAGAAAAGAGAAAAAGAGAGAATTTTAGAAAATCAACAAAGTTAAATCAAGAGATCAAAAAAGTATGAGGGCTGGGGTTGTAAATTAGTGGTGGAGTGCTTGCCTACCATGTGTGAGGCACTGGATCAGATTCCTATTACCACATATAAATAAAATAAAGGTCCATTGACAACTAAAAAATACTAAAAAAAAAGAAGTATGGGAAGTGAAATCTGATGAAAGGCAGGTAGTCAAAATGATGCGTGATAACATTCTTGGTAAGTGACAGAATAATCAGGCAAAAATTCATCAAAGATATGTAAGACCCGAATAACATAGTATCAAATAATTTGACCTAATTAACATTTATATAATACCCCACACACAAATACAGCAGATTACAAATTCTTCTCAAGTGCACATGAAACAATCATGAAAACAGATCTTACTAAACTTAAACAACTAAAATTATTCAAAATATTTATGAACCATAAACTAGCAATCAACAGCAATGATATGTGGGAAATCACCAAATATTTTTAACTAATTCATAGGTCAAGAAGAATGGAAAGGACAGTAAAAAAACCCTGAGTGAAAAGTGAAAAGATCACCAATGAAAATTGTGGGATGCAGCTAAACAATGTTTACAGGGAAATTCTTGCATTAAATACTTGTATAAAAATTAATACTGTGGACTTGGGTTGTAGCTCTGTGATAGAGCACTTACCTAGCACAGTAAAGCTCTGGTTTGATGCTCAGCACCCCATTAAATAAATATATAAAATAAAATAAAATAAAATATAATATAATAAAATAAACGTTAAATTCTTTTAAAAAAGGTGTTAATTTACGCTTCTCCTTTAAGAAACTAGAAATATCTGGGCACTGGGGCACATGCCTGTAATCCTGGTGGCTTGGGAGATTGAGGAAAGAAAATCACAAGTTAAAAGTTAGCCTCCACTTTAGTAAGACCCTGTCTCTAAACAAAATATGAAGAAAGGTCTGGAGATGGATGTAGCTCAGTGGTTAACTGCCCCTAGGTACCAACCCTGGTAAAAATAAAAAAAATTAAATTAAATTTAAATTAAAAAACAAAGGACTGAGGATATGCCTCAGTAATTAAGCACCCTGGGTTCAAACTCTGGTACCAAAAAAATAAATAAAAATAAAAAATAAGCCCAAGGCAAGAAGTAAATAATAAAGAGCATAAGTCAATGAAATTTGGCACAGAAATCAGACTAAATATCAATGAAGGCAAAATCTATTTCTACTGGTGGAAGGGAAAATACTCATGAAATTGATGAACCTCTAACCAGATTAAACAAAAAAGTGCAAGGAAGACAGAAAGCAGGATATGTCTATACTGAACTTAGAGACAATAAAAGATTAAAAAGTGATTTAAAGGAACATCTCTATGCACAGAAATTTGACACCAATTCCTTGAAAACTCAAATTATCAAAATTCACTCAAGAACTAGTAGATAATCTGAATAGATACCCTACAGTTCTCTATTAATTTACTGTATTTTTTAATAAATCTTCATAAAACTTCATCTCATATAATAAAAACTGGTGATTATTCAAGGAGAAATGGCTACAATTAACACAATATCTTTCAGTAAACAGCAGTACCAGAAATATTTTTCAATTCATTTTAAGATACCCATATTAACTCTTATATGGAAGCTAAAGATATTATCAGAAAAGAAAACTACTGACCAATACCCCTGAAAAATATAAATCCAAGAGTTGTAACAAAATTTACTCAAACATGAATGCTTATAAAATTTATAATTAATATGCCATGATTCAGGTTTATTCCAGGAAACAAAAGTTGGTTTCCTGAACATTCAAAATCAAATCCTTCATAGATTTAATAAAAAGTTCCATGATTGCAACAATAGATGGAGGAAGAAAATTTGACAAAATTGAATATCCATTTTAGGTCAAAACTCAAAAATCTGGGTGATAATATCTCAGTGTAGGCTCATTAATAATAAAAAAAAACATATAATCCTAACTTTCCATAGAAATTTTAAGAATTAGCTTATTTATATCTTCAAAGAATCCTGGTGAAGTTTTGACTGGCACTGCACCTTAAATCTATTGCTCAGTTTTGGAAAATCTAATATCCTAACTATTTTGAGTGTACCAATTCATAAATAATATGCCTCTCCACTTACTTAGATTCACTCTTCTGCTAGCCACACCCATCATTACTATTTGCTAAGAACATTCTACTCCTTACTACATCAACAAAGTCAATGGAACCAGAAGGAAAACAATGAAGACATTTTTAACTGAGCTTCCTGAACTTTTTAAAGCTCTGACTGAAAGTCTTCCCCAATTCCATTGTCCTCATCAGTATCATGGCAGATACCAAAAAACTGTAGGTGGGAGTTTACTGAATCTGCTTTTGCTTTCTCTTCAAACATTGACTTCTTTTCCCAAACAATATCACGTCCTTTCTCATTATCTGAAAAATCCATACAACACAAGCAAAAGAAAAGATAAAATTAGGTGAAGTTCAACTACTCCACAACAATGATCATTTTTTAACTTGGCCTCAATGTAATCCAAAAACCAAGTTAACAAGACCTATGAATACTAATGGAGAACAAGAATCACCAAGAGACCCACGTTTTTTATGTAGCTTTTTTCCCAAATATTTTAAATCACTGGATTCAGGATATGTTAAATAAATAAAATCGATTATTATTGATCATCAGTTCAGGAGGTTCTTTTCAAATAGATTTGTTTTGAAAAAATCAAATCTACAGTTCAGGAGGTTCTTTTCAAATAGATTTGTTTTGAAAAAATCAAATCTACCTGCTAGATTTTCTTCTAATGGCCTATGTTTTTCTGAGTCATCCAGGTAGAGTTTCATAATATCCATTTCAAAATCTTCATCTTAATGGAAAAACAAATATTTCTAATAATTAGTTTCAAGGGTTTTCCAAGCCACAAACCTAGGAATTATCTCCAACCTTATTCTTTCCTTCATTCTCCATATGCACACAGTCATTTTGCCAACTAGAAATCCCTAAGGCCTCTCCTGCTGTTGGAGCTTTTACTTGTACTCTGCTCATGTTTGAGCAGTCTTGCTATCACTTCAGTAGACTTCTAATCTCCTTTTCCCACAACCCAATCCTCTACACCACTGCCCAACTGATTCCAGTAGTTGACAGTGTCAACCAACATGTTTTCTGTTCGTTTTTTTTTTTTTTTTTTTTTTTTTTTTGCAGTAATGGGGATTGAATACAGCATTTGCACATGCTAGGCAGGCTGATACTCAGCTATATTCCTAGTTACAACAGGTACTTTATAAACCTCCTTTATCCCTACATGCAAAAATGTCATGATTCTTCCTCTTGCCTTCTTGTTCTGACTTTGCTTTGCCCTATATTGATCTTCTTCCTCTTCCTCAGTTGTCTAAATATCAAGACTCATTCGTATCTTTCTGTAAGACTCTACTAATGACTGCCATTTGAAAGTCCTCCTTACATGTTTGGAAAGGGCATTATCCATTTAATACTCAAAACACCCCTGTGCATGCCAGATATTTTTCCCAGCAATTCCCCTCTACGGCTCAGTTTTCCTCTCCTCCAATTCCTGCATGGATTAAAGGCACACTACAGTAACCAATCAACTGCCTCCAGACCTAGCAATGCACAGTCCCACTGCGGTGACTCAGAAGAAAAGTCAGACACCCAGGAGTTCCCGCTTGCAAAGTTCGTGAAATTGAGCCCTGAGACAGGGCTTGAAAGCTCCAGCCCACCGGCAGTTGCCCACCCTCGCCCCCGCCATTCCATTCCCCACCGTAGAGCCCGTCTCCAGCGCATGCCAAACTTGTGCCAGCGACCAGAACTGGTACAGCTGGAGCTCTAGCAGGGCCCACCATCCCTGATCGCCTGGGTTGAAATTTGCCATCTGCCACCTCGTGTTGGGGTGCATAGCGGGACCCTATGGGGTTGGCGCCTTGGTCCCCGCACCATTCCCCTGTAGCAGTCAGGTGCCCACCGTTCAGGGAGCGCCACGCCGCCACTAAGTAAGGAGAGCCAAGCGCCACGGGCGCCCGATTGGGCAGAAACCACCTGGGCCGGCCCGGAAGAGGCGCGGGGCTGAAGGGTGGCGTCCCAAGCCAGCAAAAGGCCTGAGGAAGTTGTCAGGGACAAACTCTCGGCTCGGCACCCTTACCACTTGTGACTGAGGCCCGCGCTGAACACAAAAAGCGCCCATCGCTTAGCAGGCTCTGACCTGTGACAGCGCAGCCGCCAAGCAAAGTCCCTTTGCACTGGCTGCCACACATGCCCGCCAGCCGCCCATTGTCCAGAAGAGGCGGCTCCACGCCCAGGTCCGCCCCTGGCGCTTGCCTATTTTCAAACTCGCCGCGCCCTCCCGCCTGCAATATCGCCCAGGATGCAGCGACTTCCTGCACTGTCTGCGCCCCCTAGGGTCTCCAGGCAGACACCGCAGTCTGCAAAAAGATGATTTTGTGTGGATACATCTGGACACGCAGAAATGAAATCCTACAATGAACAAGAACCAGTTACCAAATGGGTTGAGGCAGAACGTGGTTCAAGAAAGCCTGGGATGCTGGAAGCAGGAGTAGACAGGATTATTTCTCAGGAGATGAATCCCAAAATCAACCACAGCTTCAGGCCACACATCAAGGGAGTGATTCATAAGTTCCTGGAGGGCAGGAAAAAAGAAGCTATGCTGACGCCCCCTTATAAACCAGAGAGCCAGGGACCCCCAACCCCGTCCCAGTACACTTCTAAGAATATTTCTGGAACCTTGGAAAGCTCTATTTAATTAATGGTGAAGACTTGGGTCTCTGTTCCGTGACAGCATGACTTCATTAAGTGGGGGCCAGGGGGTGGGGGAGGTGGCGATCTACTCAAGATTTCAACCTTGAATGTGGGCAGTGCCCAAATAGAACAGGAAGAAATTTAGAAGTGAGAATGTTGTTTATGTGTGCCCCTTGCATTGGGCTGCCACTGGACCTGCTTGTCCTAGAGATTGACACCAAGTACACACTACAGGTTATGGACACTACAGCCACTGTGGTGGTTCTGAAACAACTTTATACTTGAACATGGAGACTGCTTATGGATTTGAGGGTTTGTGTTCTGGGATAAACAGAAGATACAGTGAAAGATCATAACCAGTATCAAAGGGCAGCAAAACTTAGTGAGGAGTAGGTATTTGACAGTGCACATCCAATATCTTTCTCAGAGTTACAGACTAGAATGTACAAGCCCTTTGCATCAGATATCCTTAGAGTTGGTTTTAACCTTCTGGTCCATGACTCTTCTAGTCAGTTTCCTCCTCTTGTCAGAGGCAGAATGTGGAAGCCAGGAGTGAATAGGCACACAGAGACATCAGGCATAAGGAAAAATGTTATTGGGTTCCCTGTCCAGGGCTTCCTCCTGGTTTCCAAGGGCTAGTGAACCTTGGATGTGTTTATCCTTTTCTCATGTTTGTGTTTTTTTTTAAGTGAGTTAATGGCATTAAGTTTTGTAATAAAATCATTTGACACTCTTGCAAAAAATAAAAATAGAGGTATACTTATTCACATGGCTTATTTTATTATAATGCTCCAAGGAAACTTGTAGTTGCCTCAGAAGACTCAAATGGGTTGGGCCAGGAGAGAGGGAGCAGAGTTCCAGAGACTTCTGTTTCAGTTGGAGCAGTGTTTATACACTTTCTACATTGCAATTTTGCATAAAATATTATTGTCAAACAAACTTGAATGGGACTGGGGTTGTAGCTCATTTGTAAAGTACTTGCCTAGTATGTGTGAGGCATGGGGTTCAATCCTCAGCACCACATTGAATCAATTAAATAAATAAATAAATAAAAGTACTGTGTCCATCTACAACTAATTTTTTTAACAAAGGGTCTTGACCCCCAAATTTCAAGAACTGGTGACTTATGAAATAGCAGTTTCTAACTAGAGTAGTAACAATCAAATGCATGTTATTTGTTGTTCAAGAAAATTGATCTTTTTCTTAAACAACATCTTATGAACTTCTTGAACTACATCTTATGAAGTGCTTAATATGAAGTTGAAAGTTTTCTGGAACTTTCAGTAAACTACTTAATTTAAATAAAATGTTAATTATTCCTTTTAAAAAAATATATGTGTGTGTACACACATGTGCATACATACATAGTAATTTTGAAACATATTCAATTTCATATGCTTTAAATATCTTGGGATGTTTTCTTTTGACCAATTAATTTTAACATTCTTGTTCATATGTTTTTATATTATGTTTTTGATAGTCAGGATGAAATATCATGTGGCTAAATAGACTAGTAAGAGTAAAGTAAATCGCCTTACCACTTACACAGGTGAGATCTCTTCATCATAGTACCCTGTCAAAAAGCCTATGCTTTCTTTAATAGTATACTTGTATAGAATGCAAAGCACCAAGAGAGAATCTTAACATATATTATGGGACTTTAGATGATTTTGATGTGTCTATGTAGGGTCATTAATTATAAAGACTGCACCACTATGGTGAAGGATGTTAATTATGGGGAAGATTATGCACTTTGGTATGTAGGAGATAGACAGGAAGTCTCTGTACTTTACTCTCAATTTTTTCTTAAACCTAAAACTGCTCTAAAAACTGAAATCTTTAGAAGCAGTTTGCTTGAGCACTCACTGATATTGATACTGTAATTCTGAAACCCTCCAGTCATGATGAAAATACATTTTTACAGTAATGCTCTTACTGGCAAAAGATGTATCAAGTATATTAAAATTATCAATTCCCCTTACAAACAATTGTGACCTGCATACATTTATTTTCCAGTTTTAATCCACAAAATGGGAAATTTGAAATTGTATTTACTACACAATATTTCAATTTCCTTTGTCACAAACATAACTATGTGTATTCTTGATTTATTTGATTTCCAAATAAGTGCATTTTTATAAGTTTTGAACTCTGGTGTTATTATATCTAGGTTTAATCTTCACTTCTATTTCTTTTCCTAATTTCTGATTTCAGAAAATGTGAACTGCTCTATTCACTATTTAATCTTCTGAATTTCAGCTGTGGTATATCTTAAGTTTGTTTTTACCTCTTCAAATTGTTCAATAATTATTCTCAGTGATAAGTCTGACTCAAAGTCTTATGCCAAATATACATCATGCTTTTAGCTTTCAAGTGGTGGAGTTGGTAAATTCAATAGAATACAGTTGTAAATTTTGACTCCTGCCTTTCCTCTTTCCTCTCTTTCTTCTTGGAACAGAGCCATAATATCTAAAATTACAGAAATCATATTTGTAAGAATGGGAGGAATCCTGCATGCAAAGGAAGGTATAATGGGAGTTAAAAGGAGTTAAGTTCACAGAGGGCATAATAAACCACCATACCTTGTCTGAATAGTTTTGAATAAATAATATGCTTCTTTTATAATAGAAATACCTTCTTGATGAAAGAAAGTCATTGGCTCATACAGTCTCAATTCTGATAGAAAAATTGTAAATATTTATTGATTTATTTTAGTAGTCAAAAATTGAGATACAGTGAGGGCAGATACAGTGCAGCACACACATAATTATAGATACTTAGGAGACTGAGACAGGAAAATCACAAGCTTGAGGCCAGCCTCAAGCATTTTAACAAGGCTCTATTTTAAATTAAAAAGTAATGAAAAGAAATGAGGTTGAATCTCGTGGTAGAGTGCCCCTGGGTTCAATCCCTAGCACCTTAAAAACAACAAAAAACAGAACAAAAAGGTACCCACAAAAACCTAAGATGAGGAATCATTTACATAAAATTAAGTTCAAAGCTTCTGGCAGTGTGCCCCTAGAGAATGTAAATAATAAATATTGGAAAGAATGTGAGGAAAAAGGAACACTTGTTCATTGTTGGTGGGACTCCAAATTAGTATGTACACTCTGGAAAGCATTATGGGGATTCCTCCAAATCTAGGAATGAAACCAGCATATTACCCAGCTATCCCACTTCTTGATATATATCCAAAAGACCTAAAATCAGCACAGTACAGTGACACAGACACATCAATATTTATTGCAGCACAACTCATAATAACCAAACTAAGGGACCTGAATCTATGCCATCAAGAGATGAATGAATAATGAATATGTGGTATATATACACAGTGGAGTTTTACTCAAGCTTAAAAAAGAATAAAATTATGGCACTTTCTGAAAAATGAATGGAACATCATGTCACATGAAATAAGCCAGATCCAGGAAGTCAAGTGTCTAATGTTTTCTCTCATATGTGGAAATTAGACCTAAATAATAAGCGGGTGAGAGAAAAAAAGAAAGAACTAAAAGTTGGGGAGTGGGGAGAACCCCATGAAAGTAGAACGCAGTAAAGTAGAAGGAGAAGATCAAGAGGAAGGGAGGAAAGACAAGAAAATGGAAGAATGGGGAAATAAATATGATCATATTCATTATGAAAAAAATCACAATTTCATCTTTATATAAATACATAGTGTACTAATTTATAACAAAAACACTTATAAATGGAAGAAAGCGCACTGGAGTAGAGGAAAGGGAACAAGGATAGGGAGGAGGGGAAGGAACTGAAAAGTATTTAAGACCACATAAAAATAAAAATAAAAAAGGCATATTGTGTGTGCA
Organism: Sciurus carolinensis; assembly: GCF_902686445.1. Taxonomy (NCBI): domain Eukaryota; kingdom Metazoa; phylum Chordata; class Mammalia; order Rodentia; family Sciuridae; genus Sciurus; species Sciurus carolinensis. The sequence continues at coordinate 59,725 of NW_025920161.1, read as the reverse complement.
TCTACAACTACAAAAGATTTAAAAAAAAAGATAAAGAAAAAAAAAGCAGGCTGAACAATAGCCAAGTGTGAAGGTGAACCAGGTCTGGACATCTGAAAATGGACCCACTTTTTTTCACTGTGGATTTTTTTCTGAATCTAATTACAGCTTGATCCTTTCCAGCCAGAGTGGCAAAAATTGTTTTAAGATAAACTCCACCAAATTTAAAATCTCATTAATCATTTTCTAAATTATTTGTAATAATATAAAATGGAGGTTGAAATCATTTGTTTTGAAAAAACTGTTTAAAATATTAATAACTGTGTCTGTTATTAATGGCATGTTAATGGTATGTTAAAATGGCAAAGGGACTTTCAGATACCTAGTGTTACACTTTCACACCTCTCTTGGAATTCCAACTATCCTTATTCTGATGTGTTTTCTACCTTTAAATACATTTAGCATTTTTAACCTTTTCATTATGGAATAATAATGTCATATGACTGTGATTTCAGATTAGATTTATTCAATAGACTCAATAAATTCAACTGGATTACAGAGATAATTTAACTTTTACTGTATTTGGCAATCAATCCAGAAACTTATTCTGAATATTTCAGAATCATATCTTGAGTTTTTCTCTTTTGGGTAACTTCAATCTTCACATCAGCTTTGAGTTTTGGTAGATAATGAATCTCATTTGTAATAATGAGAATAATCAACAACACTCTAACATAAAGTGATCATTTCAAATATGGTTCTATGGTGAAGATGTTCTCAATAATATTGATAGCCAAATATTGAATTTTCTTGTCAATTGCCAGGTTAAACTTTGTGTCTTCAAACCCACATTTCTTATAAAGCCTGATTCTAGTTTATTATTATCATACAAAATCATTATAAATGGTTTAATTAACAGAATGATTTTGACATATTTTGTTTCACATTCATCTTCTGCCATTTCCTCTCTAGCATCAGATAAAAGTCTTACCTAATTCAGTAAACTGAATTCTTCCACATATCTAATTCTGAAATCTAACCAAAAACTCAGTTTTTATTTTGTGGTTATTTCCTAAACCCAACAAATAAATGTCTTTGTGAACATTGTCATTCACCATAGATTTTCCCATTTCAAGTCCTGAAAAATAAAGCAGGGGAAGGCCATGAAGAGACGGCTCTGTGCACGAGTCACCTTGTAACAGGAAGCAGCAGACAACTTGCCACTTATATAAAAACACGGGACTGACATGCCATGTTGCAAGCCCAATTCTATCAAACAGTTAGCTCTTACTCTAAGATTGAATTATTTTAGCTTTAATAATTAATGCTTACAAACTGTAGACATTTAACAATCAGAGCTCACTGTCACTCAACCCTAAAAGTGTCAAAGATTTTTTTTTACAAAACACTTTAACTAGCTTTTCATTTTTCCAATGGAACCTCAAATATTCCTTTGCTCCTTGGACATACCAGTGGCCACCCTGGCCTGGAACGAGTTGCAGTATGAAATCATATTGTTATTTCCCAAATTAAACCTTGCATGGAGATTCATTTCTATCCTTCACCCCTTGGACATCTTTAAAGATTTCATTCTAAAAGTATTAAGTATGCTCTTCTATCTGGCTGTCCTGGAAAACCACTTCATCAATACCTAGTGGGCCATGATTGGTAATAAAACTTAGAATATAATGAAAACCACCATGGTTAATGGGAAATGCTAACAATTTTTATTAACTATATTTGAAATATATGCATTATGTAGAGACTAAGCAGTTCTTCAGTAGAACATATTTGTATGGATGTTTCTTATGGTGATTGCTTGTTCCACTTGTTGCTCAAATCTACATTTCAATATTTATTGGATGGTAATGTTTTTGTCTTTGTAGTTTGGATACATTTTTTTTTTAAATCAACAGCAATAAACTCAGAACAAGTACATTCTTGTTAGAAAAAATGAGTTCTGAAATTCTATTGTTTATGAAATTTATATTGAAAATATAATCAAGGACTGTAGTTGTTAGAAATCAACCTAAAGATCTCAGTGTGGCATTTAACATTTTGAAAACAACATTCTGTATTTTAGTTAAAATTTATTCAAAGTCAAACTTTAGTCCAAATGTTCAGTTAATGGACAGCTAAAATACAACCTTATGAAGCTTTTAACACATTGTGGATAATTTAAAACAAAGCTTGAAATATGAAATAAAACCAATCAAATGATTTTTTTCTTGCATAAATATGAAAAAAAAGACACTGGAAGGTACAGACAGAAAGATAGAACCTGTAAACATTTAAGCTTTGATATGTTCACATTTGAAAAGAAAAAATTAATAATTGATGAATCGATGCTATATTTTCAACATTATTTTGTGAACTATCCATCAATTAAAAATATTCTGGTATGATATTAAGGGTCAATTGAAAGAGTCAACCATTTCAAGTAATTAAGCAAATAACTCAAATGTGATGAAGCTCATGATCATGTGTATGAAAATTGAAAATGAAATATTAAAAGTAATTAACATTAGAAATATGCATCCTGTAATTTGGAACATATATATATATATGTAGCAAAAATATTATGAATTGCTTATTTAAAAACTTTACCTAAGTAACATAAAGAAGTTATTTTAAATGTTTTTCTTTAATATGCTAATCAATAAAACACAACCCAAAATTCTGTGTAGGCTAAGTAGATGTCCAAGCATTGACTCTTGCCCTCTTGTACCACCTGTGCACCCTGGAAATCACCCAAAGAGCACTGCATCAATTAAATAATAAGTTATGTCTTTCCCCATATTTTATTTATTAAAGAATGTGGTAATTGTCAAGTAGAACTTCTCATCAGGAGGAACTGAGCAGTAGACAAGTGTTACATTCCAGATGGAAGAAAAATCTTGGCCACCAGAAAACCATGACATTTTATTTAGCTGGAGAATCATATCAGCAGTCAATCCTGAACATGGCATTTCATGTTGTTTATAAACACCTAACTGGTAACCCCTGATTCAGTCTTTCCTGGGCCACCTCATTCACATGAATTCCTCATTATTTTACTGTGGCAGTCACCCTTATTATTCAACAGACAATCAACACTATCAGAGTGAGCATGACTCCTCAAATTCACTCACAGGGCAACTTCCTGGGCTACTGAAACTAGAGAAAGAGTAAGGGGATTCTGTTTGCTGTAGCACTAGCAAAAGTACAGAATTTTACCAAAAAAAAAAAAAAACACAAAACAAATATTTGTGCCTGACTAAGCAAGGTAGTAGAAAATTTTCTCCTATTTGAGGTCTTGTAGAAACTCAAAAATCTGATGGTGGAGGCTATATGATGCAAACCCACATTTAGTTACTTATTCACAGTAGCTTCCAAATAGTTCAACTTTAATTAAATCCAGGCTTAGCAGATTTCTTTATCCCTGCTTGGAGGAGTGCAGTAGAAATCCTCATTGCATGAGCTGGCCACCCCAATTCTACAGAGCCTGACCATGACTGTCCTATTGTTTAAGCAGTCACATTGCCTACCCTGTGGACTCAGATTGGAGTAGATGGGAAGGTAAAATTCTTTTTCTTCTTTGCATTTCAGTTTGGGAAGCTCCTATTGACACTTTTCAAATTCACTGATTCTTTCCACAACTGTATCCAGTCTTCTGATGATCCCATCAAAGGACTTTTCATTTTTGTCAGTGTCTTTAATTCTATCATTTCCTTTTGATTCCTCATTACCATGCCCATCCCTCCACTTGTATTGTCCATATCTTCTTTCATGTTTTCCCCATCAGATCCCTTCACATATTAATTATTCCTAACCTGGGGTTTTAGAATCTTTTTCATATATGTAACTGGACCAGATACTTGCTTTGAATCTTTAGATGATTTTTCTTGCTTTTTCCATGCCTATGATTTTTGGCTGAAAGTCCAACATGATATATCAGGTAAAAGGAACTGAGGTAAACAGGCTTTTATAATTTTTTATTTATTTTTTGCTGTTGTAGATGGACAGCATGTCTTCATTTTATTTGTTTATTTTTATGTGCTTTGAGGGATCAAACCCAGTGCCTCACTCATGCTAGTGAAGCACTCTGCCATGGAGCTACATCTCCAGTCCCACAAACTGGCTTTTTAATGAGAGGTTTTATGTTTTTCTGGCTGGGAGTCAGATTGAGTTTAATGTATCCTGGAGCTATAAGTGTCAGAAGCCTCAATTTCCTCTCATATCCTTGTTTGATTATTGTCGTTTCTCCCCCACTGAATGGAGCAAAGATTTGTAAATGTAAAACAAGAGCTCTCTAAAGCTCAGGCCAGGAGGAGTGCTTTGTAAATGTAAAACAAGAGCTCCCTAAAGCTCAGGCCAGGAGGAGTGCTTTGCAAATGTAAAACAAGAGCTCTCTAAGCTCAGACTAAGAGGAGTGCTTTGCAAATGTAAAACAAGAGCTCTCTAAGCTCAGACTAAGAGGAGTGCTTTGCAAATGTAAAACAAGAGCTCTCTAAGCCCAGACTAAGAGGAGTACACTGATACTAATTATGCAAATTAGGTAACCCTAAGCTGTAAGGCTAGATAAAGTACTAAGAGGAGTGCACTGATACTAATTATGTAAATTAGGCAACCCTAAGCTGTAAGACTAGATAAAGTACTAAGCTGTGTGTGGTAGATAAGATATGCCCTGTGTGAAACATATAAAAACCCCGGATTGCAACCCTGCTTGGGGCTATACCTGCTCTGCGACCGTCTGCGCACGGTCACGGTCAGGTCATTAAGCTGGCTGGCGTGCCCCCCTGTGTGTGAGAGCATCATAAAATAAACCATTCATTGGTTTGCCATCTCCGTGTGATCGTGTCCTCAATCCCGTACGTCTCGTCGTCCTCTGATTGGCAACTCAGAGAAATCTAGCTGCCCTTCAAGACAAAGAAGCGCTGCGGTGCTGCTCGCTTCAGCTGGCGTAGTCGGCAGGATCCCTGGACGAACATCGCGGGACCGTGGATTGGTAAGAAAATCCGTTAGCCTTAGCAGAATATATCTCCCACAGGCCAGTCAGCATATATATATATAAAAATATAATAATACATATATAGTTATATTTATTATCTTGAGTTGATTTACACCCATATTAATATATATGTTTATTTAATATGTGAACTGAGGCACTTGGCTAACTGAGGTCAGTCTCTAGTACCTCTGAAACTCCAAAAGGCACGACTGGGGGAACCTGGTTTAAGACCGGCATTGGTCAGTGAACCTTGACTGAAACTCCGAAAGGCACGACCGGATACGTCTGGTTTAAGACCGGCATGGGGGCGTGACACCCGCGCTTCCCACGGTAGCGGACGTCAAGGGGAGTCTGGCAAAGGTAGCGGATGAGGGGAGACACACGACCCTAACCGCCAAGTGCACAGTAAATTCTGCTCCAATTCATTTACCTCTAGCCTCAAACAAATCAACTCAGATAATAATTACAGTAATTATAGCATTAATATCATAATATGATAAGGGACTGGCTTATAAGAAAATATTGCTTCGAGCTAGACAGTTTGTACAAGGGTACCCAGAACGACTCAATCCTTCAGTGGAGAATTAGAATTCTTAAGGTGCGCACCTTGGCAAAATTAATAAAGCTACTCCACTAAGTAGTAAATAAATATGGCCATGGCAAATCTTATTTCAGCATTTAAGAGATTAAAAATTAAGGAGGATCCTGCAGGTCTCAAACCCCAATCACCTTGGAGAAATAGCGAACGCATAGTCCAAGGGAAGTTTGTTAAGTATAAGAAAGGCACAGACGTTCAAATTCCGTTGAGCAGTCCGGAGAACGTCGAGCCTATCTTGGCTCGAGCCGACAAAAAGGAAATCCCAGGGATATTAATGAAAGTAATAGATGACATACATCAAGATAGAATGAGAGGCAAACGCCTAGTAAAAGAAGCAATACAAAATGCCAGATCCCCCGCTATAGTTAACCAGTTATCAAAAATTGCAGACCCAGTGAGTGTAACTAAAACTAACACACCAGCCAGAGGATGGAATGATAAGACAGAAGTAATAGAAACTAGAGAATTGAACAGACAAGAATTAGCTCAGGCAAGAATAGATTATAGGCAAGGAAATATGTCCGATGCAGATTATATGGTTCACTTATATCAAGGAGGAGCACGATCCCTCCGTTTGAATAATGAAGAATTAGGTCAATTGGCTTTAACACCAGAAAATCCTAATTTGCATGATGCCTTACAAGTAGTACAGGAAAGTGTAATAGGCACCTTTTCATTATGGACGTGGATGTGCATGGCATGGAGGCATGCCTTCCCTATTATAGATTTAGAGCAGTTTCAGGATAAGGTGAGATGGCAAACACCAGAGGAAGGTCTAAAAATGGTTAAGAAAATAGGCACATTACTATGCATTTATGATGATCACGCAGACCACCCTCTCCGCCATCCCTTAAATAAAACCCTTAAAAGGCTAATTCTCAGAGGAGCCCCTTCCACCTTGCAGTTTTCTTTACAAACGGCCATGTCCACCTATAACTCACTCTCAGATGTATATCAATTTCTAAAGGATTGCAGGGAATTGCAACAGAAACCAAAGCTAACGTTCCAGGTCTCTCAGGGACTTCCCCGCCCCCTTGTTCGAGTGGATTCACGGGCCCGATCAACCCATTGGAATCCATTCTACCGTATTCAACCTAATAGAACCTCAGGGCGACAGGGAAACTTTCTGCAAAATAGATATAGAACACCCACAACCCAGCAACCTTTTTCTGAGATCCGTAGAGCAAAAAACGGACTAGGGGTCCAGCGTTCTGGCCAAACCTGGCACCCCAAGCTCGTTTCAGGCCGTTTCAGGGGCCAAAATCAAAGCCCACCTCGTCCCAACTTACCTCCAACCGTAAGAACATCATACCCCCAACCCAGGAACAATTACAGGATAAACAATCAGCGGTGGAACTTACAAAACAGATTACAACCTTCTCGTTCCACACAAGTAAATTATCAATCTTAGAACCAGATAACAGACCTCACATTTTTGTGACCGGTGATTGTAATGGCACCACCTTTAGTGCCTCCTTTTTAATTGATACAGGCAGCCAAGTAACCATTATTGATCATTCATTGATCCCAGCTGCCAAACCCACATCACAAATCTTGATTCAAGGGATCTCTGGTAATCCAATCCATGCGAATGTGGTATTTGTTAATCTTTATTGCTATGATATCCAAATTCAGTGTGAAGCACTTACATTCGCTGCTCCTGCTAACATTTTAGGTATGGACACCCTACCTCTATTTTTTGGGGAATATTTACCCCTAAAAAAACTCAAGTGCTTTTCTTCCACTATAATGCCAGCAGTGGCTATTAACCCCATTACTTTACCATCCATACCACCCTCTTTTACACCCCAATACCCTCTAAAGGGTGGACATGAAGAAATTACAAACACACTTAATACTTTGTTAGATAAAGGGATTATTGAGCGCACTACCTCTTTTAATTATAACAGCCCCATCTGGCCTGTAAGGAAACCTAATGGTTCTTGGAGATTCACTGTTGACTATCGGCAGATTAACAAACTTTCCCCTGCCATGCCTGGTCAGTTACCCGATGTTGAATCTATTTTTAATTCCATCAGGGAATATGTCCCAACATTTTTTGTTACTATTGACCTCTCTGACATGTTCTTCGCCATTCCATTGGCAGAAGAATCCCGGGATATTACCACGTTCACGTGGAATGCCCAACAGTATCGTTTTACTAGGTTACCTCAGGGCTACAAAAATAGTCCCATCATTGCTCATAATGCCCTCCAAACTTGTTTACCTTGGTCGTCCCTTCCTCCAGACATCAAACTTTTCTCCTATGTGGATGACCTTTTACTTTGTGCTCATTCAGAGCAGTCAGCAGCTCAGGCCAAAGACATTGTTATCTCAGCATTACAGAATGCAGGATGGTCTGTGAACCCAGATAAAGTTCACGGACCAGCCACCCAAGTGAAGTTCTTAGGTGTACTTTGGTCCACCGAAGGCCCTACGGTGCCCTCGCCAGTCTTGGATAAGTTACTTAACTTACCCCCTCCTAAATCCAAAACAGAAGCGCAACATCTTATTGGCATGTTTGGTTATTGGAGGAATCACATTCCTTTTTTGCAACTTCTTCTGGCACCTATATATAAAGTTACCCGAAAAGCTTCTGATTTTTTGTGGGATATTCCCCAAGTAACTGCTTTTTCCCAAGCTAAAGAGTATATTCAATTATACTCTAAACTCTTCATCCCTCAACCTGGAGATGTTCTTGTTATTGACCTTTTCTTTTTAAATGGTTATGGAACCTGGGGCATTTTTGCTAAGTCTGAAGGCACTTCAAGACCTGTAGGCTTCTATTGCAAATGCTTCCCCTATTCTTCTAATAAATATTCTTTATTTGAAAAGTATGTGTGGACACTTATGACCGCACTACAACATTTTACTTTTGACCTTCACAGACGTGAATTCCTGATTAGGACCCCAGTTGCCCTACTGGATTGGATTAAAATGCCTGATGAGTCCCTCAAAGGACTCCCTATGGAACCTAAGGTCCTTACTTGGAAATGGTTCCTCCAAAATTTGATCTCTCAAGGCCAATTTAAATCCTCCTCCTCCCCAGGCAAACTTTCCGAACTGATAGCGGCTGCTCCTCTTGTAGAACCCCCTGACATTCCCCCCGAACGTGTGTTAAAACCTATCGGTCATTGGGGCCCTAGTTCTCCCTCCACCACCAATGTATGGTACACTGATGGCTCAGCTTCAGTACTTAACTCTATAGTTCATTGGAAAGCAGCTGCTTTCAGACCATCGGATGGTTGTGTCCTGGAAGACCAGGGGACGGATAAATCAGCCCAAATTGCTGAATTAATAGCAGTTCTTTTGGCTGTCAGACATTCTGTGAATGAAGGTCACAAGGTAATTCACATATTTTCTGATTCATGGTCAGTTTGCAATGGTATAGCAATATGGTCCTCTAAATGGCTCTTGACTGATTTTACTATAAATGGCAAGCCAGTGTGGGGTCGTGACTGTTGGAAAGAACTTGCTTCTTCCAACATTACCATTCTAATTACTCATGTTGATGCACATACTGGACGCACTGACGCCCACTCCAAAAATAACGACATTGTTGATAAAATCGCTAAATCTTATACTCTTAAATTGGTTAACAAAGCGCCTTGGTCCTCAGAACAAATTGGAGACACTAAATTAAAATTAACCAGAAAACCTGACTGGAAATTGGCTAACAAAACGCCTTGGTCCTCAGAACAAATTGGAGACACTAAATTAAAATTAACCAGAAAACCTGACTGGAAAGTCTCTCCTCCTCCCACTGAATTGCCTATTCATGTCTCCGAGATTACTAAGTTACATATCGCTCTGGGACATATTGGTACTCATGGGCTTTATCAGTGGTGTTCACACCGAAATTTGGGCGTTACTTGGCATCAATGTAAACTAGCTGTCAGACATTGCCAACACTGCCCTCAATCCCTCACCCGTTTTCGTCGTAACCCCCCTGCTTCCACTGCATCACCCCAATCCTTTAATCACACCTTACAAATTGATTTTATTGGTCCTCTTTCAAATAAACGTTTTGTTTGCGTTATTCTGGATGTATCTACAGGACTTGCTTCGGCTCATGACTCTGCCAAACCTAATCAGGCTGCCACCATCTTTGCACTTTGGGATTGGATCTCTCATTTTGGACCTCCCATTTTGATTGAATCTGATCAAGGCACACATTTTACTGGAACTCTTGTGCAGAAACTAGCCAGTAACTTGGACATCGCTTGGAACTTCCACCTCGCTTATAACCCCACGGCTGCTGGTCACGTCGAACGCTTTAATGGACTACTGAAACAGCGCCTTTCTGCCCTCAAAGACTTGCCTTTCACCCGTGCTCTCCAGATCGCCCTTTTTGAACTGAATTCTCGTCCTCGTTTCCATCGAGATTCTCCTCTGGACGAAGCCTTCCCCAAACACCTTTCTTCTTACCCTCCTGAACCTCCCTCACCGCCTCTGACATCTTCTAAGGTTCTTCATAAACACCGCAAAGACTCTTCCTTGCAAGAAAAGGACATTGTTGCTTTTGGACCTGGCAATACTTATTGGACTTCCAGCTCTAAGGGAGAACTTTCCCTCGTGAAAGCTAAGGACATCACTCCTTTATAATTTGTATGTATACATTTCTTTGCATTCTTCTCTTCGCCTCCCTGTTCTGGTTTGTTGTACCCCCTTTTTTTTACGTTATGGCCCCTCGCACCCTATTATTGTAGGATAGCTAGGATCATGCACCCCATTAGAATTATTTCTGCTACTCTTACTCTTTGCCTGCTTTACCTTATTACGGTCCTTGTCACCCATTTCACTATCTGTACCACCGAACATCGCCCCCCTTGCAATGATACTAACTCATCCCACCACTTCCGGTATTGGGTTTGTGTTGTCCTTAACGTTACTATTTGTTGGCTCCCTCAGTAGCCCAAATGGAGCTACTATTGGGACTGACACTTCTCCTGTCAGCACTGTTCCTACTACTCCATGGTATTCAGTTAATCTGTCAACCTGGACCCAAGCCCATGCAGCATCATTTCGATCCTTTGTCAAAGGATACATTTCCCTACATAAAAATGATTCCATAGTTCCTCACTTTTGGCTCTCCCAGCTTTTTCTTAATAATTACACTGCTGCCCAGCAATTGTTTTGGACTAAATATGCCTTTTGCACCCATAGGCTTCAACACTTTTCTCACGATTCTGTTCTTCCTTGTGAAGAATATCATAAAGCCAACATTACAGGCCTTTTTAGCCCTGTTTGGCATTCTACAGATGTTCAATCCGCTTGGGATGATTCTAATATTTTGGAATCTAACCCTTTACGTTGCCATCATATGGAATTGGTTAAAACTGTCTGGGCTCATTCACCTCATTATATTTATCATTTTCAACAGCTTGGCCTGCAACATTTTCCTATAGCTGTTAAGTTTGAAAACCACAACATTACTATCACCTATGCTTTAGATACAGATCCCCCTTTCACCTGCTATGCAGCGGCGAAATTATCTCTCTTCGCCCGCATGTTAGCCTTATGGGAAAATGAGGGCCCTAAAGGTAACCCTTGGTATGATGAGTATTATGAGGAATACGGGGATTATAATTACCCCCTATGGTTGTTCTAATCTATCCATTTCTCACTCTATTCCCCGATACCATATCGCCGCAGCTGACAATAGATCCATTAATTGGTGGCTCCATGCTGGTATGGACTTTTCTAAATGGCCCTCACCACGCAAAATTGGCTATTTACCTTACTATTTTTACATGATAGCCCCAGGGCAAAATAACAAATGGTATATGTATGATATGATCTCCCATTCTATCCTTAAAAACAAAACAGACTTGGTTGATAATTACAGATTTTCTGAGATTTATGAAGTTAAGATGGATCATAAGATGTGTTATAGAACTACCGATTTTGAACCTTGTCTTATTCATCGGGGTGGTTTTAATGAGACCCACTCATGGATTACAGCCCATTTCCCCAGATCTGTTTTGTTTCCACCACATAACCTACCTGTTACCCATACTGCTCCTATGTACTTACCTCTTCTGTATGCTCCTACTCGCTTGCTTGTCCAACCCTCTATCACTCCCATACACCTAATCCTAGACCTTCATGAATTCGCGTCTAATATGGACCCTTGTAAAACCTCTGTGGCTACTATTCTTCCTGATTTATATTATAGCCCTAATGGTGGTATGAACCTCAGACGCCCTCTACAGGCGGCTGCTGTCGGCGCCTTCTTGGCTGGCGCCACTATTGGAGCTTTAATTGCTGCAACTATGACTGAAGAACTTAGAGCTGAAATCAACTCCGTTAGAGCGCTCACCAATCAACACACAAGAATCATACATGGAATTTCCAGAAATATGCATACTATGAGCATCTTGCTACAGAAACTCCAGGCTGAACAACAGGTCTTACATTCTGAACTCCGTTCCCTCCAACAATCTTATACTACTACTACTAACATGATGCAAGCTGCTATAACTCACCTCCAACAACAACAGGAATGCCATCACGTGGAAGCATTGCTTCAGGCATCTTTTACTGATCTACGCACACTCTTCATCACGGGAATTGGACAAGAAACCGCATCAATGATAACCATACTGGACCCTACCAAAGAAAGCCACTGCGACTCTGGACGTTGTTCTTTACATCTTTGGGAAATCTCTACTTCTACTGCTATTGTGGCTTACAAAACTAAACCTACACCTCGGAGAATTCATGACTCATGGGTTCTCCCTTTGGAAGACATGTATTGGGCTCAACTTGACAAACATTCTTGGTTTATTCCTTCTTCCTCCGTTTGGCACCTTGGAAAACAAACGGCTTTAACCTTTCAGGTTATTTCTGATAAACCTCCTACTACGGACGTTGTAGTACATCTTCCTGCTTCATCCATTGCTGATTTGGGAAATTACAGAATTCTTACCTGTCATCACTCCAATTACTCCATCAACCGATGGCAGAATGTTACCTATAATGATACAGTCTACCTGGATCCTGGTTGCCACCTATCTTCCAACGTCATCCGTGTGCTTCATAATGACCTTAACAAAGCTACAACCACTCATGTTTCCATCATCTCCAACCACACCTTTGGACTTGGAATTTTCTTCAGGACGCCGGCTTATCAACAAGATTTGATGCAGAAACTTCAGTCCTCCATCTCTGCTTTGAACAGAGTATATGAACAAAATGAGAAAGTATACAAAGCATTCAATGACTCCATTGCTAAGGATCTCCGCCACCTGGATTATTCTTTGAACGAAGTTAAAGCCCTCGTGGATAACTCTTATCTTATCCCAACGCACATCTTTTCTTCCAGTACCACTGACTGTTCCTTTATTGGTTTCTTCCGCAGACTGATAGCTGCTGACTTCGCCTGCATTACCAGATGGAACCCATTCCATTGGCTCAAAGAATCATTTACTGTTGTTTGTTTCCTTTTAGGTGCTTTCTTCATCATTAAAATTTTGCTTTGCATCTGCAATAACACCACTTCTTCGAAGTATGATGAACTCCGCAAAGCCGAACTGTACAACCCCCGGCATTACCTACCGCCGGAGATACCACAACCGCCATAGACGTAGCAGACGCCTGGAAAGAGCACGCATATTTGAACTGGAATGCATCCATCATGCTTCCTGTCCACTATGCATCCAATTCCATGTATATGACCTTTTCAAACTTGCAGCTCTAAAAACTTATACCACCTACTCCTTTGATATGTTATCACATATTGTTAAAAGCTTAACTCCAACATTGTTACCATGCAACCTTTGCTCTTATGTTTGCCAACAACCTCATAACCCTTATGTTTTCTCACCCCTTCCTTCTCCATATATGATTCTCAACCATCTTTGGTTTCATAAACATCCACCTTCCCTTTTGCTTGCTGATTGTTATTATATTAAGTTCCCTTACCATAACCAAGCCCTTTTAGGTCTTCTATTTGCTTCTTCGAATAATCCTGATGCCCCTAGTATAAAAGCATGTGACTGGTTCTTGTCCTTGGAACATTCTTTTCAGCCTCATACTATGAATTTCTTTCTTTCTCTTTTATCTTTCAGAAATAAGTCTGTTGTACACCCCCTTTCTTTCTTGGCTCTTAAAGCCATCATGCGACCCTATCTTATTAGGCTTACTAAGTATGTCTACTTACATTATACTTTACCTCCTCTTCTATCCTCTCGCACGGACCCTATTCCTCTATTGAACTCTCTCTCTTTCTCTCTTCTTTAGTACTATCTACGTACCTTCGTCTATTCCTCGGGACACACTCATGGAACACCTCTTCTGGCGCTATGTGGTGGGCCTCCCCCGGTCTTCAAGCCCCAAATTCATCGCCATCGACGGCTCTGTTTTTGATCTTAATCGCCTTCCTCCTTCTGTTCTCCCCGATAGCCACCAGGTTTTCCTCTATAAATTTTGCAATAAAACACTCCCCTCCTATGTACTTAACCTGCCAGGCCATGAAAACCTCCTCCATCTCCTTACCAAATATTGTTATATTGGAGACCTGATACATTTGTGTGGAGCGGCGACGCCCCTCCTTGGGGGTCGCCCCCGCTCCAGGGGACGGACTGAATGGAGCAAAGATTTGTAAATGTAAAACAAGAGCTCTCTAAAGCTCAGGCCAGGAGGAGTGCTTTGTAAATGTAAAACAAGAGCTCCCTAAAGCTCAGGCCAGGAGGAGTGCTTTGCAAATGTAAAACAAGAGCTCTCTAAGCTCAGACTAAGAGGAGTGCTTTGCAAATGTAAAACAAGAGCTCTCTAAGCTCAGACTAAGAGGAGTGCCTTTGCAAATGTAAAACAAGAGCTCTCTAAGCCCAGACTAAGAGGAGTACACTGATACTAATTATGCAAATTAGGTAACCCTAAGCTGTAAGGCTAGATAAAGTACTAAGAGGAGTGCACTGATACTAATTATGTAAATTAGGCAACCCTAAGCTGTAAGACTAGATAAAGTACTAAGCTGTGTGTGGTAGATAAGATATGCCCTGTGTGAAACATATAAAAACCCCGGATTGCAACCCTGCTTGGGGCTATACCTGCTCTGCGACCGTCTGCGCACGGTCACGGTCAGGTCATTAAGCTGGCTGGCAGTGCCCCCCTGTGTGTGAGAGCATCATAAAATAAACCATTCGTTGGTTTGCCATCTCCGTGTGATCGTGTCCTCAATCCCGTACGTCTCGTCGTCCTCTGATTGGCAACTCAGAGAAATCTAGCTGCCCTTCAAGACAAAGAAGCGCTGCGGTGCTGCTCGCTTCACCCACTATCTTTGGGTTTCCCCGGAAAGTTCCTTTTGAAGAGTCTGTGTCTTTCAGTTCTCCCAGTTGTAATCCACTACTATTATAATGGACCCTGCTGTTATGGTGGCAAGATGCTGAAAAGGGGACATGGTCTATAATCTAATGCTTAAACCTGAGGGTTTTGTTTTCTTTAGCAGGCCTGAATTCCTGTACTCTGACTGTCAAAACAGTTTTTTAGCTGGTTATTTTTTCCCTCCTCTTATGAGAGAAATGGATTTTATTGGCTATTTAATGGCCTTCAATCAGAGAAGATTTTGGAAGATTTTCTTAGGAGAAGAACTTTGTTTTGAACACAGAATTCTCTGGGTATGTTTCAAAATGGTGACTTTTTTATTTCCTCCTACCTGAAGCATGAGGGAATTTCCCCGAGTATTCATGAAAAGAAGCTGGTGAGTCTCCTGGGGGTAAAACTCACAAAAATGTGGGGTATCTAAAGGTTGGGTCCCAGAAGTGTTCAACTCTTTAGGTAGTCCATATTCCACCTTCACTGGTCAATTACATTTTAATTGGTTCTACTTGTTACTGAGTCCAGTTCTTCTGCTCTTCATAGACTGATTCTCTGAACTCACCTAAGTGTCCAAATTTCAAAAGTCATTCTTTTGTTATGGATCTGTGATGGATCTAAGAAGTGCTGTTGCTTTTCTATTTGGTTAGATTTTTTTCTTGTTGTGAACATGAGAGTGAAAACTTCCAATATCCTCTTATTTTACCTTTATTTTATTTATTTATTTTTAATGTGATGCTGAGAATTGAATCCAGTGCCTCACATGTGCCAGGTGAGCACTATGCCACTGAGCCACAACCCCAGCCTCCAAGCTCCTGATTTCAACTCTTGTTTCCTTTTTCTTGATTTCTCATGGTTATTTGACCCTTTATTTTCCAATATCATTTTTATTTATTCACGGTGCTTTTGAGTATATCTTTGGAGATTACTATTTTTGTTCAAGGTATTTTATTATATATACCTAATATTTCAGTCTACTAGTATTAATATTTTTAGTAGAGCAAGTGAAATGTAGAAAACTTACTTCTCTTTATATCCCTTTATATTTTCCTATTTATGATATAATTCTCTCTGCATACACTGAGAATCACAACCAACAGGGTTATATTAATTATATTATTTGCTTCAACTATCTACCATGATTTACAAATTGCAAGAGTCTCTTGTGTTCTTTCTTCTGGCCTGATATTCTAAGATATCTTTTTTTCCTTTTCTTTCTGTTCAGAGAACTTCTATTAACCACTCTTAGCATGGTATTCTGGTGACAGATTCTTCTCTTGATTTAAAAATATCTTAAGAACTGCACCATATCTATGGTCACAGGTACTTGGCAGGCTGAGGCAAGAGGATCATGTGAGCCCAGGAGTTTTGGTTTTTTGTTTTGTTTGGTATTGTTTTTTGGTTTTGGTATCAGGGATTGAGCCCAGGAGCACTCAACCACTGAGTCATATTTCCAACTTTTTTTATGGTGTTTTTTTTTTTTTTTTGAGACAGAATCTCTCTAAATTGCTGAGACTGGTTTTGAACTTGAGATCCTCCTTTCTCAGCCCCCACAGCAGCTGGAATTAGAGGTGTGCACAGCCATGCACTCACAAGCCCAAGATTTCTAGGTCAATCTAAGCAACAGAGCATCTCTTAAAATAAAAACACCCATCTCTGAAAATAAAAACTGTCCTCAACACTCAAAAATAAATTTCTGGATTACTTCATCATTTCTGAAGGGTATTTTTCCTGGATTAACAGTTCTTTTACTTACATGCTTGAAGTCTTTTGCCACCATCTTCCCCAGTTTCTGATGGGAAATCTGCTGCTATGTGACTTGGGTCTTGCCTGTGGGTGAGGTCTCATTTTTCTCTCACTGCTTTTGAGAGTTTTCTTTTCTTTTTAAATTTAACAGCTGTCATAAATTTGACTATGATGTGGATTTATTCTGCTTTATCCTGTTTAGAGTTTACTCATGTTTTTCAGTCTATGTCTTTTCCCAAATTTGGGATCTTTTCAGTCACTCCTCCTTGGAAATTTTTTAACCCCACCCATTCTCTCCTCTCCTGAACTCCAAAGATGTGGATGTTAGATCTTTTGCTACAGTGTCACAGTTTTGAAGTACTGTTTTTTTTTTTTTTTCTTTTGTGCTTCAGTGTATTTTCTCTGTTGTTCAGATTGGGTAATTTCTATTGCTCAATCTTCAGGTTCACTGATCTTCAGTTCAGTCCATTCTGTTAAAACCATCCATTGAGGTTTGACTTTGGTTGTATTCTTCTGCAGGAAATCATCTGTCTATAACTGGAAGTTCCTATTTCCAGGATGTTTTTAATTTTTAAAATGTTTCTTTATTCTTCATCATTGCCTGCCTACATTTTGCTTATTTTCTTGATTTTGTTCAATGGGTGTTGCTCCCTCCTATATACCTAAAACAGCAGAGAATGGATAAATTTGCTGAGGACCTCACTAATAGATGTACTATTTTTATAAAGGTAGTTACATCTTTTTTCTTAGAATATTGTGGGTGTAAATTCCTTTGTTAACTTATAGAAGTTACACTTAGAAAAACTGAGAAAAGATAAGGATTTTTTGTTGTTGTTAAAAATAATTGTTTTGGTTATGTGTACTTTTTAAATTTGGATTTCCTAATACCTAAATCTTTGTATTCTTTTTAAGCATGACTTTTTAAGTGCATCTCATAAATTTTAATATTATATTTTTATTATCAGTTCAAAATATTTTAAAATTTTAATTCCAATGTAGATCTGTGGATTTTAAATGATATTTCTTAATTTACAAATATGTGAGGATTTCCTAGTTTTCTTTTTATTAAAAATTTATAAAGGCCTAGCCTGTGATCGGCATTCAAAAACATGTCATGTTTACTTGGAAAGAATGTAAAATGTATATCTGTCAGTTGCATTGTTCTGTACATGAAGAGGGTTATGTTTATAAATGATTTTGTCTGTGTATTCAATTAGTTCCTGGAAGAGTTGGATCAGAATTGCTTACCATTTTGTTAATTTGTCCATTTAGCTGTGTACTGTCAGTTTTTGCTATTTGTTTTGAGACTATATAATAAAGTTTAGAAATGTTAAAAAAAGTAAGGAAGTGACATTAAGTCTCCAAACATCATAGGACTTCCTGGATTCATACATAATTATAGTACATAATTGTAGTACTTTGTAAAATCACAAAAACAGTAAGAGGTTGTGATATTTCCTCTCTTAAAGGCATTTTTTTTTTTTAGTACAAACTTGGGTTTGTAATCCCTGGAGCCAAGCAGTGTTTCTGCAACCTTTTTGTCCTGATTCTTTTTCTCATTCACTCCAGGTGATCAGTCAAAATACATTTGGACAAAAGCAGCAATGTCCCCCATCACCATATGAATTTGGCCATAATTTTCCATTCTCATAACAACAGCCATCTAACTGAATCTTTGCAGAGGGCTTTTAAGAAGGTTGTCATACAAAGTCACTGACAACACTGAGCAGAGCCTGCAAGTCAGCATCTCACAAAAGAGACAGCAATCAAGGGGATTGGGTAAAGAAAGGGTGAAGTGTGCTCATTACATCTTTCCAGAAGTCCAAGTCCTCACTTTCTTGTAAAGCAGGTTATGTGATTCTTTTGTACATCAGTATTTTTTTGAAGAAATAGCAACATTTTTTATTTTAAATTATTTATTTTTTAAATTTTTTACAGACTGCATTTTGATTCATTGTACACAAATGGTTACATCATTTTGTTTCTGTTTGTACATAGCACATAGATTTCTACCATTCATGTAATCATACATGTACATAGGGTAATTATGACTGTCTCATGCTACCATTATTCATATCCCCCCTACCTGTCATAATCTAATGTCTACATAATCTAAAGTTCCTCCATTCTTCTCTCACTCCCCCCCAAAACCCCCATTATATATCATTTTCCACTTATCAGGGGAAACATTCGACCTTTGGTTTTTTGGGATTGGCTTATTTCACTTAGCTTGATATTCTCCAATTCCATCCATTTATTTGCAAATGCCATAATATTATTCTTCTTTATGGCTGAATACTATTCCATTGTGTGTATATACCACAGTTTCTTTATCCATTCATCTGTTGAAGGGCATCTAGGTTGATTCCACAATCTAACTATTGTTAACTGAACTGCTGTGAACATTGATGTGGCTGTGTTACTGTACTTTGCTGATTTTAAGTCCTTTGGGTATAAACTGAGGAGTGGAATAACTGAGTCAAAAGGGGGGTTCATTTCAAGTTTTCTGAGGATTCTCCACACTGCTTTCCAGAGTGGCTGCACCACTTTGCAGCTCCACCAGCAATGTAAAAGTGTGCCTTTTCCCCCACATCCAAGCCAATATCTATTATTGTTTGTGTTCTTGATATTAGCCATTCTAATTGGAGTAAGATAAAATCATAGAGTTGTTTTAATTTGCATTTCTCTAATTACTGAGATGCTGAACACTTTTTCATATATTTATTAATCACTTGTATGTCTTCTTCTGTAAAATGTCTGTCCAGTTCCTTGGCCCATTTATTGATTGAGTTCTTTGTATTTTTGGTGTAAAATTTTATAAGTTCTTTATAAATTTTAGAGATAAGTGCTCTATCTGAAGTACATATAGAAAAGATTTTCTTCCACTCTGTAGGTTCTCTTTTCACATTTTGATTGTATTCTTTGCTGAGAAAATGTTTTCAGTTTGAGTCCATCCCATTTATTGATTCTTGCTTTGATTTCTTGTGCTTTGGGAGGCTTGTTAAGGAAGTCTGATCCTAAGCCAACTTGAAGAAGCTTTGGGACTTCTTTGTCTTTTATTTGATGCAGCCTCTCTGGTCTAATTCCTAAGTCCTTGATCCATTTTGAGTTGAGTTCTGTGCAGGGTGAGAGGTAGAGGTTTGATTTCATTTTACTGCATATGGATTTATAGTTTTGCCAGCAACATTTGTTGAACAGGTTATTTTTTCTCCATTGTATGTTTTTAGCTCCTATGTCTAGTATGAGGTGAATATTTATGTGGGTGTGTCTCTGTGTCTTCTCTACCATTGGTCTGCCTATCTATTTTGGTGCCAATACCATGCTGTTTTTGTTACTATTTCTCTGTGGTATAGTTTAAGGTCTGGTATTGTGATACCTTCTTTTTATTGTGGTGCTGGGGATTAGAAATCTGAACTTTTTGCATGCAAGTTATAAGTCAGTGCTTAATGGCATAATAGTTTGTTACTTCCTCTGTGAAGAAATCCCAGAGTGAGGAAATAACTAGCACAACTGACAGTGTGTATATAGGTAGGGCTGAAGTGACTGCAGCATTTTTCTGTAAATCTGAAGAACCTGATTATATTACAAAGCATATTAGTTCATCATCTGTTTCTTCTGGAACTGTGGACAAACCTGTAGATTTGTCTACTAGAAAGGAAACTGATACAGAATCTACAAGCCGAGGTAAAACTTAATGTGTTTCTGTAATCATGTATCACATAAAAGTGTACCTGTATGTTTGAAAAGATAGACTTTTGAAGATATGAAGGGGCATAAGATATAAGCAGTGCTAAGAAGGAAAGTCATACTGCATTGCCAACCAAAAAATAAACATATATCTTTATTGTTAGATCTGGGATTACAGGGATTACATAGTATTGTGACTCAACCTATTTGCCTGAACATAAAAGATAATAGTTTACTTACATGGTGATTTTCTTTGTGATAATGTTTTTATTTTAGTATTGTTTAATAGCTCAAGCTTATATTTCTTTTTTATAATCCTAAAAGTTTGGCAAATTATTCAATTATAGTAACTAATGTTTGGTATTGCTTTCTTCCCATTATTTCATTCTAAGTGTTTATTTTTTTTTTTTAGGTGGAAGGAGTGTCTCTGTAAATTGTATTACTTTATAATATATGGTAGATAATTTTTCCTCAAAAGGAGTCCTAAATAAGTCACAAATATTACATTTATAGACACTTTAGAGTTTTACTATGGTAGAAGAGGAAGGTAATTGCACACCTAAAACCTCTACATTTTCAGACAAATTAGTAAAGCATAGTGATTTCAGAAATCATATAGAATTTAGATAACCCTTAATTTCTGATGATCAAATGTAAATGGGATGTTTAGTTTTTGTGAGCTTTTTTATAATACAGAACACAAAATATTTTTTACACAGATGTTTTCTAAAATCCTCCTCTCCATTTCTTGATTCAGCAACTTTTTGAAAAGACTTTATGAAGCAGAAACTGTATGATTTTGTAATGTAGCTTAATAGTTCACCACCTCATTAATTTTTTGGCATGCACTTTGTGTAGTATTGTATTCATTGTGAATAGTACCTGTAAACTTGATATTACTGAAGAAGCTCAAAATTGGATGTAAAATTTACCAAAATATAGAAATTACCAAAATATAGTAGCTAAACCCCCCTAGCCTGTAGTATAGAAAGTCTTGTCCTTTTTTCAGTCCTGGGGAAACCTTTGATGTTCAGAACATCTTAAATGAAATAATAAATTGTTCTTTTTCTTTTGTCAGTGGAAAATAAAACAGTTTTGTTTGGAAGTGGTAGAGGACTGTCATTTGCAGATTTTTCTTCCAGTAATTCTAGGGAATTTGCCTTTGGTTCTAAAGATAAGATTAAGAAGTTATTTTAGTCATGTTAACAGAACAAAATGCAACTTAAAGAACCAGTCTTTGTTACAGTGTTGTCAGTAAAGTAGCACTTTCCCATTTACTAAGTGTTCTCATAATGAAGGACTTCTATGATTGATTGTATTAGGGATTGAACCCAGGGGTCCTCTATCACTGAGTGTACATCACCCACCCCTTTTTAAAATTTTATTTTGAGGAAGGGTTTCATTAAGTTGCTAAGGCTGTTCTTAAACCTGTGATTCTCCTGCCTCAGCATTCACAATCACTGGAATTACAGATCTGCAGGACAACACCCTGATTAATTTTATTATTAATAATATAACCATAAGAATTTTTTTTTAATTTTGTACAAATTATTCTAATGGTCTTCCCTGTCCTTAAATGCAGAACTATTTTTCAGTTTTGAAAAAATTCTGACTTTGGTAATGTTATTCTTTTAACTATATGTACTTTTAGATTTGATTTGTTGATATTTCAAGAATTAGGAATCTACTTTTTCCCACCTTCTTAAGGTACTAGGGATTGACCCCAGGCCCTCACACATGGTAGGCAAGACCTCTACCACTAAATTTTATTCTCCATCCCTGAATCTGCATTTTTTAAGAGATAATTTGGATTTTAGTAATATGGTCATGCTAATTTATGGTGCTGAAATACATTTATAAATGATGTGCTTTTTCATTCTCTATCAGTGATGTTTCTATTTTTAATCTATTTGGTAGTATTTCTATAAAACAGTACATTTGTACAAATGATTTAATCATTTAATTGTTTCAAGATTATTAGCATAAGGCTGTTCATTTTTTTTCTCATTCTTGTCTTTCATATCTGTGAAATCATGTAAATTCATGTCTGAACCATCTAAACTGTTCTTATATAAGATGTTTGATTTGTGGGATAAATTTTATTGAAGGTATATGCTTAAATGATTAATGCAATTCACATAACTATTACCCTCACTTAGTTACACTTTTTTTTCACAGCTACCGCTACTGTAGAAGCAGTAAACTACTTTGGGATATAATGTTACATTAGAATTTATGACCTCTCCTTTAACAGGTTTCTTTATTTTTGTTTTTCCTAATAGCCTGAAAACTAAAAGAGCTAATAAGTCAAAACATATAACAATATAGTGCATACAGTTTTCTGCAAAAAAAAAAAAAATGCCAAATGAAATTTGGTGTGTTTGCTGCTTATTGCTCAGTATAAACAAGTACTCTATCATGATTGCATACTAATGGAGCCAGAATTAAGGACAGGTAGTGTAGAAATAGGAAATCCGGTCAATTCAAGGAAATGAAACCATGAAGCCATCTGCCTCTGGAAGTTGGAGTCTGCCCCTGGAAGAATGGAATGTCAAGGATCTCCAGAGCCCATTGATTACCAAATTTACCTGCCTTTATCAAGGACTGCAAGCAAGGAGCTGCTAATTAATCCCCCCTGGGCCCTTACCTGCCTGAACCACCTTGGCCCTCCCCCTGCCCATGGCTTCTCACTTAATGCAAAACCAGGCCTAGTCACATAGGCAGGAAGGAGAGAGGGATAAGTGGGGAAAGAACTGGAGAACAAAAGAGACTTTAACCTATAAAAGATGTAGGGTGCGCTCACTTCTGGGGACTTTAGAACATCAGCCATGGCCCCCTTCTTCCTGCTGGGAGAAGTCTGTATTACTACCTTTAAATAAAAACTGCTTAATATGCTTGCCTTGGCATGCTTCTCTAGTGTTCAATCTTCAACATTAGAAGGAGCAGAACTCGTCACCGGTAAACTGCAGTATCTCTAACATATATAGAAAAACATAAGGAGGAAGACTTACTTAAATAAGTCTTACTACATTCTGTCCTCACCATCACTTCTCAATTTTTTGTGAGATCATTCCATTCACCATCCACTTTTCTTACTTTCTTACTTTGTTTTACTTAATTTATTTTGTTCTTAAGGTTTGACAGGAATCAGGAATCAGTGTGCTTGTCTTTTCACAGAAATAGCTTTTGGCTTTCTCAGTTCTTTTTTTGTTTTGTTTTGTTTAATTGCAGATTATCAGATTACATTTGTTTTCTTGTGTATTGAATTCTTGCTTTAAGACATGATTGTTATAGTAACTGAAAGTATAAATTCCTTGCAGTTTTGTGTGTGAGTTGACCTTGCCAGAATATTTTAAACTTTTTTGGGGTGGGGTTGGTTCTGGGATTGAACTCAGGGATGCTTTACTGAGCTTCAGTCCCAACCTTGTAAATTTAAAGACAGAACCCTACTAAGTTACTTAAAGCTTCACCAAATTACTGAGGCTGCCTTTGAAATTTCAGTCTTCTAGCCTCTGCCTCCCTCACCATCCTACCTGGCTTATTTTAAACATTTTTAATAGTTGTATTAGTTGTTGAAAATGATAATGTTGCACTAATAATCTAAGAGCAGGATTTTAAAAACCTTTAAAAAGTAGATTATGTGGTTTACATATCCTCATTTTTTCCTCAGATAAAAATTTCCAGTGGGCAAATACTGGAGCAACAGTGTTTGGAACACAGACAACTGTTAGGCCAGATGTTAGGGGCAGTTTTGGTTCATCGATAACTCCCAGAAAAACGCTCCACAGACACAGGTCCCACACGAGGAACTTTTTATTTTATGCGGACGAATTGTGCCCGCTCAGGGGAAAGGAGAAAGGAAAAGAAGAAAATGGTGCAGGGTTTCTTTTTAGTTATGGGAATTTCACGGGCTGGGAGGAACCAATTGCGGAGGAGAATTATTACAGAATGACTGATGGACAAATGACATATTAGATCGTAGTATGGGAGGCAGGAACGTTATGACAACGTAAGCCAGAAATTCCTGTAACGGGAGAGGCGGGTGTAGTGCAGATTGACAGGTGGGTTGGGAGGCTGGGTTCCTGTAACGGGAGAGGTGGGCGTAACGCAGATTGATGGATGGTTGGGAGGCCAGATTCCTTACAACAACCAGTAAAGCTGGTGAAGATGAAGATGGTAGTGATGAAGAAGTAGTTCATAGTGAAGATTTTCATTTTGAACCAATAGTGTCATTATCAGAAGTAAATGTCAGGGAATGAAAATTTTACTAATTACTTAATTTTCATTTTAAGCTTAAAACTTACCCTGGATTGATTTGTTAGGACTATGGTTGTTTTCTTTCAGAACACTTATAATCTGAAGTAGTAGCTCTATTTGTTAGACATCAGTGTTTCTTTTTTTTTCTTTTTTTTCACTTTTGTCTTTTGTTTTTGGTACTGGGGCTTTAACCCAGGAGTACTTTGCCACTAAGCTACATCCTTAGTTCTTTATTTTTTATTTTGAGACAGGGTCTTGCTAAGTTGCTTAGGTTCTCACTAAATTGTTGAGGCTGGCCTTGAACTTGAAATCCTCCTGCCTCTGCTTCCAGAGTCGCTGGGATTACAAGCATGTACCACTGTGCCTAGCTTAGGCATTCAGCTTTGAAGTATACTTCTGGTTGTTTTTCCTTGTTTATTTTTTGTTTTGTTTTGTTTTGTTTTAGCAGTGCTAGGAATTAAACCCAAGGATGTCAGACATGCTATGCAAGTGCTGTATCACAGATCTACACCTAAGCCCTCTTTTTAAAGTTTGTATAGATTTTGCTTTGTAATTAGTATATGCAATTGTTGGGAAGAAATAAATTTTTTCATATGTTGTTAGAGTATCATGCTTGTTTTCATACTGTATATCTGGGGATAAAGTAATTTCCATAATTGCCAAAGTCATTTCAGTAAAAAGTAACCTTTTACAGTTTTTGGACAAGAATGTTATTTTAGGAAAATTATTTTGTCATTTTTCAACCTCAGTCAGTAGTTAATATTTCTTTTCAAGAACCAGCATTTTTGAAGTCTCTTAACCTATAAAGTAAAGTCTATTAATATCCTTACAAGGAAAATCTGTTGAAAAATTTGGATTTTTGAAATTTGTTAAGGAATTGTAAGCATCAGCTTACAGTTGAGCCTCATCTTTTTTCATAGGTAGAAGTAAAATCTGGAGAAAAAGATGAAGAAATTTTGTTTAAAGAGAGAGCCAAACTTTATAGGTGGGGTAAAGATGTCAGTCAGTGGAAGGAGAATGGTGTTGGAGATATAAAGATTCTTTGACATAAAATGAAGAATTACTATTGGATCCTAATTAGAAGAGGCCAGGTGTTTAAAGTGTGTGAAAACCATGTTATCACCAAAACAATGAGATTAAAACCCCTAAATATTTCAAATAATGCTGTAGTTATGACTGCTTGAGATTATGCTAGTGAGTTTCTAACTTTGGATGCTAATTTTCTTTCTTTTATGGGCTTTTCTAAAAACCATAAGGAACATAAAGCAATTAATAAGTTATGTTAATATTCTGGTCACTTGTTTTTCCAATAGATGGAAAAGCAAAAGTGGAACAACTTGCAGTGAGATTTAAAACAAAAGAAATGACTGAGTCTTTTAAGAAAAAATTTGAAGAATGTCAACAAAATTTATTGAAACTCCATAGAGAGGTATCTATGGCAGCAGATTTATCAAAGGAGACAAATCCTGTGGTATTTTTTGATGTTTGTGTGGATGATGAACATTTGAATTATTTTCAAATGTTGTTTTCTGAACTGCTGAGAACTTCAGAGCACTGTGCACTGGAGAGAAGGACTTTGGTTTTAAGAACTCTATTTTTCACAGAGTAATTCCAGATTTTTTTTGCCAAGTAAGTACTAACTACCTGTAGTAATTGAAGTCAAAAAGAATGTACACCACAGTAACTTGGGGAATTTGTGAATTTCTTCTTGACCACATCATGTAGCTTTCTTAAGATTTCTTTAGCTTTCCCAAATAAGAGTGTCATCACCACTGGTTCTCTAATTCTCCCCAGAAGTTTCAAACTTAAAAGGATCCAAACTTCTAACACCTGAAACATGCTGGAATTTGAGGGTGGAGAAGAGGACTTTTTATTTTTTATCTTCATTCAAAAATAAGTATTTAATTTTCAAAATGCATTCTTAAGGAAACTGGGTGGTCAGGATTTACACTATAGTGACAACTTCTATGTATATTTTATGTTTTACTCAGGATTCCTATTAATTGAAATCTTTCTTTCAGGGGGGAGATATCACAAAATGTGATGGAACAGGAGGACAGTCCATTTATGGAGATAAATTTGAAGGTGAGAACTTTGATGTGAAACATACTGTTCCTGGCTTACTCTCTACAGCCAATTGAGGCCAAATACTAATAATTCTCAATTTTTATGGCATTGAACAAAGCAGAACATTTGGACTTTAGCATGTAGTATTTGGTTTTGTTAGGGACAGCATGGATATTGTGAAAAAGATTGAATCATTTGGTTCTCCCAAAGGATCTGTTAGTTGAAGAATTAGTATCATAGAATGTGGCCAGATACATGTTGGGGTCTTAAGCCCCCTTGCTCTTCTCAACCAGTGACAAGGGAATGGGACACTCCCCAACAAGGTCAGACCAGGATAGGTAAGGCCTACTGACTGCCCGCTCCCAGCCCTCCCGGTGGAGAACAATCAGACGCGTCAGGGAGACCCGTCACAGCAGGAACTCATTTATTGAGGAAGTCACACAGTTTTTATGTAGGGGTGGGGGCTAGGCAGGAACAAATCAGTTTAAAAGTCAGCAAGGCAGGGGGGTTCATGCAGACAAGAGTCCCATTGGACTAAATGGCAAGCACAAGCTGATCACATTCGTGGAACTGTTGTTAACCAATCCCTGACAGTGGTCCGGTTTATCGTCATTAACTATTGAAACCACCTTTGAGGCCTTGATCCTGCTGGCTCACCAGGAAGTAAGGAGTCAGCCTGAGTTAGTTAAAGTGTCATTAGTCCCAACAGATACAAAATCATTGTTTTTCATAGTAAATTTTATCTGTATAAGCAGTTGATTTGAAGCTTAGCTGTTACAGATAATAAGGTAATTATGTTCAGATTTTGAAAATGAACATTTCCAATGTATAAATGTAAAATTGCAGCTTATAGCACTTATCACTTTTTAATGTGTTATAATTGACCTTGCAGGGTGTGAAATAAAAGTTTAAACACTGGTGTATTTCAGGTGTACTTGTATTTATCTACTCCTGACATATCAGTATTAAAATGGGATAATAACTTATTTTGTTGTAAGAAATAGACCTTTACAGACTATTGAAGAAATAGCATATATGGAATTTAATTTTAGTTCTTTTAAAGATATTTTAACTTGTTGCATGGATGTATTTACCATTTGAATAAAGGGACCACAACTTGGATAATTTTATTTTAGATCTGAAATATGTTTGGTAATCTTAACTATCAGTGAGCTCCTTTATGTGTAGAGACTCATTTATGAATGCATACAGCCACAGAAGATAATTAAGCAAAATGTTCTTCTATAATCTTTACACCTCCTGAATGGTCACAAATTAAATTTTAGAGCATCTTCTTTTCTTAAAATATGTAGCTTCCTGAGCCCTTTCAAAAGGTATTGATATTTACATTTGAAACAAGTTGATCATATTTCCTTAGATTTTTCTTTTAACTTTTCTGTCATGTGTCTCTACTACCTCAAAAACTTCAGCTTGGTCCTCATGATAAATTGAATTTTTTCCTTGTTGCTGTTGTGCTAGAGTATGAATATTTCAAAAGACCTATACCATGTTATTTGGTTTAAAGATTTGCTTTATACTAGATTGTCACAGTAACTCTGATAATTTCATAGGAGAAATAAAGTGACGATAATAGCCATGACATTTTAAACATTCATTACTTGCATATCTAATTGTCTGTTCATTTTAGTACTAGACGTAAGGAGGACAAGTACAGAAAGGTCTATACTATGAACTGCCACATAATTTTCACAAGTTTTATATGCAACAGAAATGGTTTGTGTCAAATGAAGTGTAACCAAACTACTAAAGAAAGATATTTTTATTGGCTTTCTCAATGTAGAACTACAAAGAATTTCATTAGAGCACAAAATTTTATATATTGCAACCGTGCATATTGACTCCCTTCTTTGGTGTTCTTTTCAGTGAACATACCTCATGTTTTTAGTGAGGAAAGACAGATTTATTCCCTGTTGTATGGTAATTTAGAAATAAGGTATCCTACAGTGAATACCTGTGAAACCATCTGTTAGAGATGATTACAGGGATGTGATGTGCGGTTTGTGTAAGGAGTGATGGAACACCATCATATCCATGACTTAATCTACTTGGTCACAAAGTCAGATAACTAAAATAAACCTACTCCAAATTTTTCAGTTGAATTACTTGAACCTTCAAGGAAACAGTAGACCACATATATGTACATTTAATATTTAGAATTTGCTCCTTTGGAAATCTATTTAAATTGATTTAAATAGTGTGTTGTAATTTTTAGCTGAGACAGTTAATTCTGTCTTGATTTTAGAATAAATTCTAAGTAAATGCAAATGCTTTTAAAGAATTTTTTAAATAGATTTTCATGTAGTCCTAAAATATTAAGATTAAAAGCATCAAAGATGTTAACCAAAAAACTTGACTAAATGACATGTAAGCTGATTTTTCCAGTATTGCTATTTCAAAGACACTTAAAAGTAGCTTGAGGCTTTTATAAGAACTGTCTTTGAGCTACATTTTAGGAAAGAACTTTGTGGTTTCTGTTATTTAAATGATAATAATGTATTAAACCCAATCTATTTTTTCAAATTTGCCAGATTTTATATTGTCTTATTAAAATCTGCTTAAAGATAGAATAAAGTAATTCCAGTATTTATGCATTTTAAGCAATACTTTATACAAAATTGAGTATTGGTTTAGTTTATTTAGATAGGAACTACTTTGCTAAAGTATTTCTGTTATAAAATTTTGGCAATTGAGAACTTTAATTCAGAGTATTTAGTTTTCAGTCCAGATATGTAGTTGACAATCATTTTAGAAAAGGGATTATGAAACAAGTGTTCAAACAACCATTCCCCTCATTCACTCTCTGTTTAATAAAGATTTTAGGTTGACATATCATTAAGCACCTGTGAAATGCTATGCACTGTTATTGGTACTAGGGAAAGTTGGTTTGGTTTTGTGGTTTTAGTAATCCATGTTTTCCTGGAGTTTACATTCTAAAACTTTTTGACATACTGTTTTCCCGCATGCGGAACACAGGCAGGGAAAGCAAAGAGGTTTCTATGCCTACCTATCCGCTGTATTCTGGATTTTCTCCTGTATGACAGCAAACGTCACTTTGATGAAGAGGCAAGTGTATTTTTAAGTGCAAATGCATGCCAAGTGTGCTTAGGGACCAGAGGCCTCTGCAGTTTTGGTTTCAATTCTCCAGCACCAGGTCCATGGTGTGGTGCCCTGTGGGGGCATCCGGAATTCCATCCAGTGCTTGACAAAGATCCTCTGGAGGATGATTGCAAAGGCTCATCCTAAAAGGAATTGCCGGATGTTTTGCTCCGGAGCATGGTGTTTTTTCTGCTGTGTTTTTCTGATAATATATTACTCATTTCAGTCTGAATGGATTACTTAAGGGGATGAGGGGAATACAACAAAAATTCCAAAAAATATCACCTACAATCTGAAAAACAATGGGTCTTTACTACTAACAAAATTAAAAATAATTTTGCAACCGTACAATGAGTCCCTGAAAGCCTCTGGAGAAAATAGTTGTAGATTTGCCTTTGTCACCAACAGGCTGGTTAAATTTTAACGATGGTTTTGTTCATGTGTGGTGGTGAGGTAAAAGAATAAGTTTCATAACATTCCTTCCTTCCTACAAAGAATATGTCACCCCTATAATAAACGTTGGTACACAATTACAATTGGGACCGCTGCCCTACTATACCCCTTAACTCAGCAATTCAGATATTAACCAGATGGACCTAGTAGAGACAGTCACATGAGATTACTTGTCTATTGTTTTTACCGCGAGAATAATAAGAATAGTCTTAGGTCACATAGAGTTTAGATATTAAGGAAGTAAATATTGTATTAGTTCACCGACGTAGTTAGATATTCTTAAAACAATTGTGATTAGGTAAGGATAATCTGTAAGGTTACTGTTTTCTCATAATTTTCTATTCCTTGTTAAAAACAATTTCTGCCTATGCTTTGAAAACTTCTTTAATATTAACCACAAGATTGTCATTATAGCCTGAAGAAAAATGTATATAAACCCAGCCTTCCCCAGAATAAAGTGGGAATGATTGCACCAGAACTAGAGTCTGTGTCTTTCATTCTCCATCCATTGCCGACGCTGTCTCCCCATGCCCCATTTACCGGTGTGGAACCCATGGACTCCTGCTAGGGCTGGACACTGACAGTGCCCAGAGGGCCCCTTGGGGCGAGGGGGAGCAATTTTTCCTCTTACCCAGGATGACTCAAAAGGGCAGATACAACACTACTTATTACTCATAAAGTTAACCTCAGAAAATTACACATTTGTAGCATGAGGACAACTCGGCAGGGTCAGCCTCTTGCAGGGCCAAGATGCTTTAAGACAGCAGTGCAACACAGCATTCACCCTCCAGTCCTGTATAAGCTCCCCACCTGGCCTCCTAGCATGACCTGGGGGTGGGGCTGTTGTGCCAGGATGCACATGCAGTGCGTGAGCCCTGCCTCTGTGCTTTGCTACAGGTTTGAGCGCATTTACCGGGGAGACAGATGAGGCCACTGCACGCCATGGAGGCCCGGGTTGTGAAGCCACCAGGACAGGATTTTATAGTAGAGCATCTCAAAAGCCCATAGGGACTTGGAGGCTGCTGCTCCAGTCAGGTGAGGGCACTTTCCCTCTGTCCTCAGGTGGGCTGTGAACATCGCTCCAACTGCTGTCAAGCCGCAGCCCAGAACCGTCTGTGATTCACTGGGGCTTGGACCTCTGTGAGAGAAGGCCCTGGGGGTACCAAGGTGGTCTGCACCAGGTCTTCTCATGCTCAGAGGAGGGTGGACTTGATCAAAGTCAGCCAGACGGGCTGGGACCAGTCACACACAGGAGAGAGAAGATTTCCCTTAAAAACAAAAATAGTCACTGTAGCTTTTGCAAGGTCTATGTTCTACAAAGCACTTTGAAAGCATTGTTGAACTTTGTTTGCAAGGATGTGAGTGAAACAGGGGCAAACAATATTTTTAAAGACTTCTTATATTGAAGTATTTTTAAATTTACAAAAAAAAATTTCCAAGAGTGGTACGAAGAATTCTCGTGGCCATCATTTAAATTAACTAGTTAACATTTTGCCACATTTGCTTTACCATTCTCTGTCTCCTCTCTTCTCCTCTGTGCCTCCTCACATACACATTTTTACCAGGAGCTCTTTGAGGGTAACATGCGATATCATGTTCCTTTTGCTCCTAAAAACAGTTTGGATTTTCCTGTGCATGAAGGCATTCTTTTTTTTTTTTTCTTTTTCTTTTTCTTTTTTTTTTTTTGTGTGTGGATGGACACAATACCTTTATTTGACTTATTATTTTTTTTTTTGTGATGCTGAAGATCAAACCCACTACCTCACACATGCTAGGCAAGTCCTTTGTCACTGGACTACACCACCAGCCCCAAAGACATTTTTTTTTAAAACCCATATTTTCATATTTTCAGAAAAATTCGCATTACTACAATAATATTGTATAATCTGTAGTTCATAGTTAAATTTTAGTATCCAATTCTGTCCTTCGCAGATTTTTTTTTTTTCTTTTTGGTGCGGAGTCAATCTAAGAATAAACACGGCATTTGGTGGTGTTTGTTTCCCTTCACAGGGAACAGGTTCCCGGTGTTTTCTTTATGTAAAATTGATGCTTTTGAAAAGTTTAAGACCATAGTTTTTTAGAATGTCCCTCAGTTTTGGATATGTCTGCTGTATACCTCCTGATTAGTTTCCCATTAAACATTTTCAGGAAGAATAGGATATGACTGATATGTGGGCTGCTCAGATGTATCAAGAGGTAAATTTTGTTGGTTTGTTCCTTGGTGATGTTAACTTGCATCATTTAGTTAATGTGGTGTCTATTAGATTTCTCCACTTTAAGTTTTATAATTTTTATGTATATATATGTACACACACACACACACACACAAACATACACACATGTGTGGGGTTGTACTAAGAAGAACTCAGGGGTACTTAACCACTGAGCCACATCCCTAGCCCTATTGCATTTTATTTAGAGACAGCGTCTCACCAATGTGATTAGTTCCTGCTTTTGCTGAGGCTGGCTTTGAACTTGGGTCCTCCTGCCTCAGATTCCCCAGTCACTGGAATAACAGAACCCCAAGACAAAACTTACTTTTATAATTAACATATAATTTGTGGTGAAATATTTTTTCTTTTGAACTAGGAATTGAGCCTGGGGTTGCATTACCACTGAACCACATCCTAGCTCTTTTTATTTCTTATTTAGAGACAGGGTCTCACTAAGTTGCTTATGGCCTTGTGAAATTGCTCAGGCTGGCCTTAAAATTGTGAGCCTCTTGTATCTCCTGAGTAACTGGTGTGTGCCACTGCTCTAGTAAATTGTTTGTCTTTTTTCTTATTTTTTTTTTCTTTTTTAGTATGCTTTTTAAATTTTGATCAGGCTAAATATAAGAGAGGATATCTGAATTCCCCAGGTTAGTTAGTAAAATAGTTTGTATATTTGCAATCTTTAACAAATTTAATTGAATTAAAAAAATTGTTTAGACTTGTGTTTAGTGCTAGATATATTGTGATACTAAGGTTTCTTTTTACATTACCTCTGATAATGAACTAATAGTAGTAATCATAATTTGGGGGTTAATGTGTAAGTTTTCTTTAAAATTTAAATGTTTTGTTTTTATTTTTTGAGTACAAGAGTAAGTTTACCATTGAAGATGTTAAGAGTTAACCAGACTATGGTGGATAAAGAAAACTAATTGCTACTTTTGGGGCATAAACTGTTCTGAGTTGTTAGGATAGTAATTATTATACTGTAGGAGGAATTGATCAAATAAATATCTTCAAAAAATACTTATACTATGGAATTGAATGGGTTGTAAATTCTTATACTCTGTAGCTAACATAGTTGTGGTAATTTGAATTAAACATTAGCCTAATGATTTGTTCAAAGATTTTAAATATTATCTTCATAAGTGTCATTGTGATACTTTTGGAGTATTGTATCAGAAATAATTGTATCTTTAAAAGTTTGTCAGATTGTTTATTTCTTTTTTTCCCTAAGTTTTGAATTTTTGTAAAATGGAAATTATTGTTTTCTTTGGTGAGCTATATCAGCTAATTGGGCCAGTAAATCTTTTCTTTAAACTGAAGTCAGTTTTGCATAATACTCTTCTGAAACATTCTTTCAGTATGAAAAAGAACTCCAGATATAAGTTAATACTCTAGCTTTTTAAAAAATAAAAAAAATTATATATTATTTTGAAAATTTTCCCATAAAACTTCCACTGTTCAACAAACAAACAAAAATCAATGAAACATGTAGCTTTTTAAAGTTTGAATGTGGGACAACCCTTAAAGGCTTTAAGTGTTGGAGTTTTGGTTCTCCACTGTGGAAACTTTAGGAGGCAGGGTCTAGTTGGATAAGGTGGGTCACTGAAAGTATATCCTTGTAGGACTTGTTTTTTCCCTACATCTTTTCTTTTGCTCTCTCTGCTTCCCAGCTGCCATGAAATGAGCAGGTCTGCTCTGCCATGTGCTCTCCACCAGGATGATCTGCCTTGTCATTGATCCATAGCAATGGGGCCAAGTGACCAGTGTATAAAACCATGAGCCAAGATAAATCTTTACTCCTGCCAATTTTGTCAGTGTGATGGAAAGATGACTAAAACATAACCAATTAAATTTCTGTAGGGATGAAAATGACTGTTAGCAAAAGATTCATGCATTAAAAAAATCGAACTTTTTTTTGTCACTGAAGTTTTCTTTTCTTTCACTGGATTTAGATGTTGGTCAACAGTATATTAAAACAAATAATCTAGATCCCAGGAAGTATCACATTAACTGGAAAGAAGGCTAGATCCTGAATATTTCTGCATTCTGAATTTGCAGTTTACCTACTGGTTGTGTTAATTGGAAAAAAAATTTACATCAAATCTGTAATCTTTAGCTTCCTGGTCTGTAGAACAGGGTTGAAAACACCTACTCTTTTTACCTTACAGAGTTGTTGGCAGGATCAAATAAGGTTATTATACCACTATTATGGAAAAAAATTGTAATCAGTAAAGGGCTGTCATTAAATATAAGATTTGATGCCAATATAAAATACTTGTTTTTACATACATCTAAAATTGTAAT
Organism: Sciurus carolinensis; assembly: GCF_902686445.1. Lineage (NCBI taxonomy): Eukaryota > Metazoa > Chordata > Mammalia > Rodentia > Sciuridae > Sciurus > Sciurus carolinensis. Next base: position 24,993 of record NW_025920161.1, on the reverse strand, counting down.
GGCTTTATCATCCATTTTCCTACAAGTGACATTATTTCATCTTTCTTTATGGATGAATAATACTCTATCATGTGTGTTTACATTTTCTTCATCCATATGCTGATTTTCTCCTGGACCAATTCCATAAAATGGCTATTGTTAGTAGTGCCACAATAAATAGGTATATAGGTTTTATTATACTTTGCTGACTTTGATGTATCCTGATAAAGCTGGATTATATGATAGTTCTATTTTTAGTTTTTTATGGAACCTCCATAATATTTTCCATAATGGTTTATCTCTTCACTATTTTGATGTTTTCTTTACTGGGTCAAAACTTTTCAAGATGATATGACATCAGTTGTCAATTTTTTCTATTATTTCCTGAGTTATTGGAGTCCTGTTCATGAAATCATTGTGTGTGTACCTATGTCTTAAAAGGTTTCCATGTTTTCCTCTAGATTGAAAGTTTGGGTCATGCATTAAGGTCTTTGATAAATTTTCAGATGATTTTTGTATAGTATGAGAGAGAGAGAAAGACATGTAATTTCAGTCTTTTTTGGGTGTAAGTGCAGTTCTTCCAGTATCATTGCTAAAGATGCTGTCTTTTTTAACATGTTTTTGGCTGTTTTGTTGATAATCATTTGACAGTAGCTGCATGGGTTTGGTGCTGTGTTCTCTATTGTACTCACTTGTTCTACATGTCTTTTGTTATGCCAATACCATAGCTGTTACTAAGGCACAATAGTACATTTCAAAATTGCATATTATGATACCTCCAACATTATTCTCTTTTGCTCAGAATGGCTTTGGCAATTCAAGATTGTTTATCCTCCAATCCGTATTTTGTCTTTTTTTTTTAAGTTTTGTGAAGAATGTTAATTTATTTTTTGGGGATTGCATTGCATTGAATCTCTAGTAACTTTTGGTATTATGGCCATTTCTCCCAACCCATGAACATGGGAGTTCTTTCTATTTCTAGTGTTTTTTCAATTTTTTTCAAGTGTTGTATAATTTTTATTGTAGAGGATCTTTCAATTCTTAGGTTTTTATTCTACTACAGTCAGGAATTTATCAGTTCTATAAGACTTTTGGTGAACTCATGTGGATTTTCTAAGTTGAAAATAGAATCATATGTAAACAGGGATAATTTGAATTTCTTTCCAATTCTCTTGCTGTACTTCTTTGGCTAAAGTTTTTAGTTCTCAGTGAGGTATGGTGGCACAAACCTGTAATTCCAGCAACTCAGGAAACTAAAGCAGGAGAATAACAAGTTTGAAGTCAGATGCAGCAACTTAGTGAGACCCTGGCTCAAATGAAATATAAAAAGGCCTGGAGATGTGACTCAGTAGTAATGCAACCCTGGGTTCAATCCCTGTTATTCCTTTAAAATATATAATATAGGGAGCCAGCGCATCGCAGCGTACTCTGGCACGCAAGCAGATTCAGGGACCAGATAGGGCAGCCAGAGACTTCCCCAAGTAGTCTGGACCCCTGCGGTGGGAGGTGCCGTTCAAGGCTAGTTTCTCGGAGCTGAGCGCCCAGTGAGAGACTTACTACATAGAACCAACCAGAAGCCCCCGAACCAACAGAGAGCCTCGATCTGCAAGCAGCCTCTGGGATCAGGGTAGGGCAGCCAGAGACCTCTTCAGGCAGCTCTGCCCACTCCGGCTGCAGGCTCTCTTCATGGGGCGATCCAAGATGGTGGCCTAGAGGGAGACTGCACCCCCTGTTGCTCCAGAACCCAGGAGTTAAGAAGGGGGGCATTGAGAGACTCGGAATGAAATAGAGCCATGGGTGAGTCTGCCCACTGGGTAAAGCGCAGCCCAGGTGGCAGGCCCAGATAGAGGTGGCTTATCGGAGCCGGGCAGGGCAGCTAGAGTCATCCACAGGCAGCCCTGCGCACTCCGGCGGTGGGCCCTGCCCACACAGCCAGCTTCTCCAGGTTCTCCGAACGGAACTGGCCCGCTAGTGAGAGCCTTTCTGACCAGAACAAGCTCCGAGTCCCGGAGCCAGCACATCGCAGCATACTCCAGCACGGAAGCAGATTCAGGGACCAGATAGGGCAGCCAGAGACTTCCCCAAGTAGTCTGGTCCCTGCGGTGGGAGGTGCCGTTCAAGGCTAGTTTCTTGGAGCTGACCGCCCAGTGAGAGACTTTCTACATAGAACCAGCCACAAGCCCCCGAACCAACAGAGAACCTCGATCCGCAAGCAGCCTCTGGGATCAGGGCAGGGCAGCCAGAAACCTCTTCAGGCGGCTCTGCCCACTCCGGCTGCAGGCTTTCTTCACGGGGTGATCCAAGAGGGCGGCCTAGAGGGAGACTGCACCCCCAGTCGCTCCAGAACCCAGGAGTTAAGAAGGGGAGGCATTGAGAGACTCGGACTGAAATAGAGCCACGGGTGAGTCTGCCCACTGGGTAAAGCTCGGCCCGGGTGGCAGGCCCAGATAGAGGTGGCTTATTGGAGCTGGGCAGGGCAGCTAGAGTCTTCAGAAAGTAGCCATCCACACTCTGGCAGTGGGTTCCTCCCACACGGCCAGCTGCACGGTGCAGGCCCACAGTGAGAGCATTTCAGCACAGAGCCAGTTCCAAATCATGGAACCAATAGGGGGCTAGGGGCAGTTTTCTTCGGATGCACTGCTTTATCACATTCCTCCAAGACATCAGGCTACTGAAGGCTGGGAGGTGATACACTGGAAATCTACCGGGACACTATAAGCCAATAGCAGAAAACTGCAATATCTCAGGGTCCCACTGACAACTGACCAATATGAGAAAACAAGGGAAGAAAATGTCCCAAACAAACCTAGATACTACATCAATAAAACCCAATGACAGCACAGCAGAAGAAATGTCAGAAAGGGAGTTCAGAATGTACGTAATTAAAACGATCAGGGAAGCTAATGAGGAGATGAAAGAGCAAATGCAGGCATTGAAGGAGGAGATGAAAGAGCAAATGCAGGCATTACATGATCGCACCAATCAACAGTTAAAAGACCAAATACGGGACGCAAGAGATCATTTCAATAAAGAGTTAGAGATACTGAAAAAAAAAACAAATTGAAATACTTGAAATGAAGGAAACAATAAACCAAGTTAAAAACTCCATAGAAAGCATAACCAATAGGATAGAACACCTGGAAGACAGAACCTCAGACATTGAAGACAAATTATTTAATCTTGAAAGCAAAGTTGGCCAAACAGAAAAGATGGTAAGAAATCATGAACAGAATCTACAAGAATTATGGGATATCATGAAAAGGCCAAATTTCAGAATTATTGGGATTGAGGAAGGCTTAGAGAAACAAACCAAAGGAATGAACAATCTATTCAATGAAATAATAACAGAAAATTTCCCAAATCTGAAGAATGAAATGGAAAACCAAGTACAAGAGGTGTATAGAACTCCAAACATACAAAATTACAACAGACCCACACCAAGGCACATTATTATGAAAATACCTAACATACAAAATAAAGACAGAATTTTAAAGGCCGCGAGAGAAAAGAATCAAATTACATTCAGAGGGAAACCAATAAGAATATGAGCAGATTTTTCAATCCAGACCCTAAAAGTTAGAAGGGCCTGGAACAACATATACCAAGCCCTGAAAGAAAACGGATGCCAACCAAGAATCTTATACCCAGCAAAACTTACCTTCAAATTTGACGATGAAATAAGATCCTTCCATGATAAACAAAAGCTAAAGGAATTTACAAAAAGAAAGCCAGCATTACAGAACATTCTCAGCAAAATATTCCATGAGGAAGAGATGAAAAACAACAATGCAAATCAGCAACAGGAGGCACTAGCCTAAAGGAATAGCCAAATAAAGGAGAAACCAAATCATGTCAAAAACAAATATGAGTCAATTGACTGGGAATACAAATCATATCACAATAATAACCCTGAATATTAATGGCCTGAATTCATCAATCAAAAGACACAGACTGGCAGATTGGATTAAAAAGAAAAATCCAACAATATGTTGCCTGCAAGAGACTCATCTCACAGAAAGAGACACCCATAGACTAAAGGTGAAAGGTTGGGGAAAAACATACCATGCACACGGACACAGCAAAAAAGCTGGAGTATCCATCCTCATCTCAGATAATGTGGACTTCAAACCAAAACTAGTCAGAAGGGATAAAGAAGGACATTACATGCTGCTTAAGGGAAGCATAAATCAGCAAGACATAACAATCATAAATATCTATGCCCCGAACATTGGCTCATCCACGTACGTCAAACAAATCCTTCTCAATTCCAGAAATCAAATAGACCACAACACAATAATACTAGGCGATTTTAACACACCTCTCTCACCACTGGATAGATCGTCCAAGCAAAAATTGAATAAAGAAACTATAGATCTCAACAACACAATCAGCATGTTAGACTTAACAGACATATATAGAATATACCATCCAACAAAGAACGAATACACTTTCTTCTCAGCAGCACATGGATCCTTCTCTAAAATAGACCATATTTTATGCCACAAAGCTACTGTTAGCAAATACAAGAAGATAGAGATACTACCTTGTACTCTATCAGATCATAATGGATTGAAATTAGAAATAAATGACAGAATAAAAAACAGAAACTTCTCCAATACCTGGAGATTAAATAATACACTATTATATGATGAATGGATAACAGAAGACATCAGGAGGGAAATAAAAAAATTCTTAGAAGTAAACGAGAACAAAGACACATCATATCAAAATCTCTGGGACACTATGAAAGCAGTACTTAGAGGAAGATTTATTTCATGGGGTGCATTCAAAAAAAGAAGTAGAAATCAACAAATAAACGACTTAACACTACAGCTCAAAGCGCTAGAAAAAGAAGAGCAGACCAATACTAAAAGTAGTAGAAGAAAGGAAATAGTTAAAATCAGAGCCGAAATCAATGAAATCGAAACAAAAGAAACAATTGGAAAAATTAACAAAATAAATAGTTGGTTCTTTGAAAAAATAAATAAAATTGATAAACCCTTAGCCACACTAACAAAGAGAAAGAGGGAGAAAACTCAAATTACTAAAATTCGGAATGAACAAGGAAACATCACAACAGACACGAGTGAAATACAAAAGATAATTAGAAGCTATTTCGAAAATCTATACTCCAACAAAAAAAAAAACCTCGAAGACATCAACAAATTTCTAGAGACATATGAATTACCTAAACTGAACGAGGAGGACATACACAATTTAAATAAACCAATTTCAAGCAATGAAATAGAAGAGCTCATCAAAAGCCTACCAACAAAGAAAAGTCCAGGACCAGATGGGTTCTCAGCCGAGTTCTACAAAACCTTTAAAGAAGAGCTCATTCCAATACTCCTCAAACTATTCCATGAAATAGAAGAGGAGGGAACCCTCCCAAACTCGTTCTATGAAGCCAATATCACCCTGATACCTAAACCAGACAGAGACACATCGAAGAAAGAAAATTTCAGACCAATATCCTTAATGAACATCGACGCAAAAATTCTCAACAAAATTTTAGCAAATCGCATACAAATATATATTAAAAAGATAGTGCACCACGATCAAGTGGGTTTTATCCCAGGGATGCAAGGTTGGTTCAACATTCGGAAATCAATAAATGTCATTCACCATATCAACAGACTTAAAGTTAAGAATCACATGATTATTTCAATAGACGCAGAAAAAGCATTCGATAAAATACAGCACCCCTTCATGCTCAAAACACTAGAGAAAATTGGGGTAGTGGGAACATTCCTAAACATTATAAAGGCAATCTACGCTAAGCCCATGGCTAATATCATTCTAAATGGTGAAAAACTGAAAGCGTTACCCCTAAAAACTGGAACAAGGCAGGGATGCCCTCTTTCACCGCTTCTATGCAACATCGTCCTTGAGACTCTAGCCAGAGCAATCAGACAAACCAAAGAAATTAAAGGGATACGAATAGGAAAAGAAGAACTCAAACTATCCCTGTTCGCTGATGACATGATTATATATTTAGAGGAACCTGGAAATTCCACCAGAAAACTTTTAGAACTCATAAGTGAATTCAGTAAAGTAGCAGGTTACAAGATCAATGCTCATAAATCCAATGCATTTTTATACATAAGTGATGAATCTTCAGAAAGAGAAATTAGGAAAACTACCCCATTCACAATAGCATCGAAAAAAATAAAGTACTTGGGAATCAATCTCTCAAAAGAGGTGAAAGACCTCTACAATGAGAACTACAAAACACTAAAGAAAGAAATTCAAGAAAACCTTGGAAGATGGAAAGATCTCCCATGTTCCTGGATAGGCAGAATTAATATCGTCAAAATGGCTATACTACCTAAAGTGCTATACAGATTCAATGCAATTCCAATTAAAATCCCAATGATGTACCTTGCAGAAATAGAGCAAGCAATTATGAAATTCATCTGGAAGAATAAAAAACCTAGAATAGCTAAAGCAATCCTCAGTAGCAAGAGCGAAGCAGGGGGTATTGCAATACCAGATCTTCAACTCTACTACAAAGCAATAGTAACAAAAATGGCATGGTATTGGTACCAAAATAGACAGGTAGATCAATGGTACAGAATAGAGGACATGGACACAAACCCAAATAAATACAATTTTCTCATACTAGACAAAGGTTCCAACAATATGCAATGGAGAAAAGATAGCCTCTTCAACAAATGGTGCTGGGAAAACTGGAAAACCATATGCAATAGAATGAAATTAAACCCCTATCTCTCACCCTACACAAAACTCAACTCAAAATGGATCAAGGACCTCAGAATCAGACCAGAGACCCTGCATCTTATAGAAGAAAAAGTAGGTCCAAATCTTCAACTTGTTGGCTCAGGATCAGACTTCCTTAACAGGACTCCCATAGCACAAGAAATAAAAGCAAGAATCAACAACTGGGATAGATTCAAGCTAAAAAGCTTTCTCTCAGCAAAGGAAACTATCAGAAATGTGAAGACAGAGCCTACAGAGTGGGAGAATATCTTTGCCAACCATACCTCAGATAGAGCGCTAATTTCCAGAATCTATAAAGAACTCAAAAAACTCTACACGAAGAATACAAATAATCCAATCAACAAATGGGCTAAGGAAATGAACAGACACTTCACAGAAGAAGATGTACAAGTAATCAACAGATATATGAAAAAATGTTCAACATCCCTAGTAATAAGGGAAATGCAAATCAAAACCACCCTAAGATTTCATCTCACCCCAATTAGAATGGCGATTATCAAGAACACAAGCAACAATAGGTGTTGGCGAGGATGTGGTGAAAAAGGAACACTCATACATTGCTGGTGGGGTTGCAAATTAGTGCAGCCACTCTGGAAAGCAGTGTGGAGATTCCTCAGAAAGCTTGGAATGGAAACACCATTTGACCCAGCTATCCCACTCCTTGGCCTATACCCAAAGGACTTAAAATCAGCATACTACAGAGATACAGCCACATCAATGTTCATTGCTGCTCAATTCACCATAGTCTGATTGTGGAACCAACCTAGATGCCCTTCAGTTGATGAATGGATAAAGAAACTGTGGCATATTTATACAATGGAATATTACTCTGCAATGAAGAATGATAAAATTATGGCATTTGTAGGCAAATGGACGAAATTGGAGAATATCATGCTAAGTGAGATAAGCCAATCTCAAAAAACTAAAGGACGAATGGTCTCGCTGATAAGCGGATGAGGACATATAATGGGGGTTGGGAGGGGTTAGCATTAGGTTTCGGGTTAGGTTTAGAGTTAGGCTAAGGAGAGCGGTAAGAATGCAGGAAAGAAGGACTGTATAGAGGGAAAAGAGGGGTGGGAGGGGTGGGGGGGAAGAGAAAAAAATAAACATCATTACCCTATGTAAACGTTAAAAATAAATAAATAAACAAACAAAAAAATAAAAATAAAATAGGCCGAACCTGGAGAAAAAAATAAATAAATAAAAAAATAAATAAATAAATAAAATATATAATATAATATATGCATATATGTAATTATGCATAATATAATTATATATCAAATAACACTGCATTTTATATGTACACATTATATGATATATAACATGTATATATATAAGTGTATATATATATATATATATATATATATATATAACATTTTTTATATTACTGGAGATTTAGCTTAGTGGTAAATTACCTTTGAGTTCTGTCTCCAGTACTGCAAAACATAAAAATAAACTTTCCAGTTCTCTATTGAATAAAAGTGGTACAGTTGGACACCCTAGTCTCATTACTAATGCGGTACTGGGGATTGAACTCATGGCCTTGTGCTTGTGAGGCAAGCATTCTACCAGTTGAGCTATCTCCCCAGCTCGACTCATTACCAATTTTAGAGGAAATGTTTTAAATTTCTCCCCATTCAGAATGATGATGGCAATGTGTTTGTGATATATAGCCTTTATTATGTTAAAGTATGGTCATCATTTATTGAGGGTTTTTATCATGAAGTGATGTTGAATTTTATGGAAGACTTTTTCTGATTCTGTTGAATTGATCATATGACATTAAAATTTTATTTGTTTATTTATTGGTACTAAGTATTGAAGCTAGGCATGCTTTACCACATCCACAGTACTTTTTATTTTTTATTCTAAGACACAGTCTTGCTAAGTTGCTGACGCTGGTCTCGAACTGGTATTCTTTCTGCCTCAGTCTCCTGAGTTGCTGAGGATATAGTCTTGGATGACCACATCTGGCTATATTTTGTGTGTGTGTATGTGTGTGTGTGTGTGTTGTGTGTGTGTGTGTGTTTGTGTGTATTCTTAACTGATTTTGGTAGTAGGATGATACTGTCTTTGTAGAATGAGTTTGGAAGAATTGTCCAAAGGTACTCATTTATCATCACTGGTACCTCTGATACTCACCTAATTTCCTCACTTGTTTTGTGACACTCACATGATATCCTCACTGTGAGTCTGATAGTCACATAATATCCTCACATGACCTCTGACACTCACATAATGTCCTCAATGTGACCTCTTATAATCACAGTATAACCTCACTGGGACCTCTGTTACTTATGCAATACCCTAACTTTGGATTATGACATTCACAAAATATCCTCACTTGACTTCTGACACTAATATAATATTCTCACTTTCACCACTGACACTCAAATGATAACCTCACTGTGATCTCAGACACTCATATCATGCACTCAATTTGACCTCTGACACAGACATTATATCCTTAATTGGCCTCTGACACATAATATCATCAATGCTACCTCTGACACATAATAACTATACTGTGACTTCTGGCACTCACACAATACCCTCATTGAACCCTCTGACACATATCCCCAATTCTGGTCTCAGACAATCTCATAATACACACATTTTGACCTCAGACATAGACTACTACCACTCTGGTCTCTGTCACTCACATAATATCACACTGTGACCTCTGAAAGTCATATGAATTTTTTCACTGGGTCCTCTGACACACATAAAATATCCTCATTTTGACCTCTGACATTGACATAATACCCTCATTGTGATGTCTGAAACTGATATAATGTCCTCTCTGTGAATTCTTGCACTCATAATATCATCATTTTGGTCTCTGATACTGACATAGTATCCTTATTCTAACCTGTGATACTCACATAATACCCATAGATTGACCTTCTCTACACACATACTACATGCAATGTGACTTGTCATGCACATAATACCTTTTTGTGACCTGAAACACATCATGCTTGCAATGTAGCCTCTGACACTCATATAATATCCACATTTGGTCTCTGATATTTATATAATAAATTCAAACTGGCCTCTGACACTCACATAATATTCTAACTCTGACCTCTGTCACTCACTTAATATACTCACTTCTCTACCTGATATTCACATAATATCCTCACTTGGCATCTGACATTCACAAAATTCCAACACTATTACCATGACACTCATATAATCCCCTCAGTGTGGCCTCTAATACTCACTGAATACCTTCAATGTGGCCTTCTACACTCACATAATATAATTGTCACCTCTGACACTTACATAATACTAATACTCTCACTATGGTCCAACACAGTCACTATGACTTGGGACACTCATAATATCCTCAAGCCAGTCCCTGATGTGACAAAATATTCTCACTGTGGCCACTGACATCCACATAATTTCCATAGTGTTGTCCCTGTGATTGCAGAATATCCTAACTGTAGCCTCTGAAATTTATACAATATCCTTTCTGGGACAGTTGCCACTCACATAATATCCTCATTTGTTTCTAACACTCATATAATACCATTACTATGGCCTCTGTCACATAATACACACAATTAAACCTCTGGCATTTACCTCACTCTGGCCTCTGAACCTCACAAAATACCATTACTGTGGCCTCTGACATTCACATAATATCCTCAATGTGGCCTCTGATGTTAATATAATACCCTCACTGTGGCCAATAAGACTCACATAATTTCCTCATTGTACCCTCTGACACTCACATAATACCATCACTCTTACCACTGACACATAATATTCTCAATGTGAACTGTGACAACTGTCACTCATTAAGTATCTTCCCAGAGGCTTCTGACATTCAATAAACACTGTCTGGCCTCTGACACTGATATAATGTCATCAGTGTGGCCTCAGACATTTGTATAAAATCCTTTCTGTGCCTTCTGACACATAATATCCTCACTATGGTCTTTGACTCTCACATAATATCCTGTGTCCTCTGACACTCATATAACTCACTGTTGCAATGACAATCACATATTATCTTCCCTTGGTCTGCCTCATAAAATTCCCTCACTGTTACCTTGATACTCTCATAAAACCCTGATTTTGGCCTCTGATGCTCACGTATAAACTTCAATGTGGCCTCTGATTTTCACATAATATCTTCACTGTGATCTCTGAAACTCACATAATAACATGTGATCTCTCACATTCACATAATACCCTCACTTTGGACTCTGATATTCACGTAATATCCTTACTATGAATAATTACATGCACATAATGTCCATACTGTAACCTCTGACTCTTACATAATATTCTTCCTCTTGTCTCTGACACACAAAAAATATCCTCCATGTGACCTCTTAAACTCACATTATACCCTCACTATAACATCTGTCACTCATATAAAGTCTTTACCTGGCCTCTGACATTCATATAACATACTTACTATGGCCTCACATTCTCACAAAATATTCTCACTCTGACTGCTAACCTTGACAAACTGTCCTCATTGTAGCCACTGAAATCCAGATATTACCATCACTGTGGTCTCTGACACATAATGTCTTCACTCTGGCAGCTCACATTCACATAATATCTTTAATCTGCCTACCAACACTCACATAATACCTCCATGTCGCCTCTGACACTCTGGTAATTATCTCAGTATAACCACTGTCACAGAATATCCTTATGTGGTCTATGACACTTACTTATCCTCATTCTGGTCCCTTTTACATAATATTCTCCCTTAACTGCTAACACTCACATAATGTCTTCACTGTGGCCTAAAATACTCACAAAGTATTTTCCCTGTGGACTCTCACATTCATATACAATCCTCACTTGACCACTTACCTAAAATACCATTTATTTTTTTAAAGGCTAACATGTAAATTACAGAAAAAAATAAAAATACAAGCATAGAACTAAGTTATTAATTTGCAAGTAGCTTACTTGGACATGCCTTCCAGGTCATGAGTATACATACACAACATCATATTTTATGTGATTGAGATCATTGTGAGTATCATCCTTTTCCACACATGAATGTTCACCAAAACAAAATCTAAACCTACCTAATTTGACCACTTACATTCACATAATATCATAACTCTGACACAAGAAACTCACATAAATACTCTCACTCTGGCCTCTGAATCTCATATAATGTTTACATTTGACCTCCAACACTAACATAATATCCTCACTATGAAACCTGACACTAGCATCATACACTCATTGTAACTGAAGACACTAATACCCTTAATATGACTGCTGACACTCACATAATATCCTTAGTATTCACTGTGTCCTTTAGTATTAACATAATATTCATACATTAGAATTTACAACTAATATAGTAGTTGTCCTTTGGCTTTTAATGCCAACATATTATCAATAATTTTACATCCAAAATTAATATTTTCCCTGAGTTCTTTCAAATTTATGTAATATGGAATATGTAGGCTCTTTTACTCATATAAAAACTGTTTTTAGGTTCTGGGTTTGTGACTTACTGTTAGAGCACTTGACTAGCACAAGTGAGGCACTGGGTTCAATCCTGAGCAAAACATAAAAAATAAAGAAAGAAAATTAAATTTAAAAAGGAATTCTGTTATTTTTTTAAATTGTCCCTTGTTCTTTCTATATTAATATTATATTCATACTATAGTATTAAAATTTCTGTAATCACTAGCCTCTGACTGTTCATACTAACATGCCTTCCATCCTGTAAAATCTAAACCTAACAGAATAGCTGCCTGGCTTTGTACCCTTAATATGAATGTGATAAATTTGTTGTACCTTCTAAAACTAATAGCTGCCATGTGGTCTTTAATGCTAAAGAAATGTTCTTACTATTCCACATTAAACTAATATAGTAGATTCCCTGGGACATTAAATATGGTTATAATATCCATAGTGACCATCTAAAACACATATAATAGCTCCCCTGTAGACTTCAATAATAATACAGTATTCCTATTATGGCCATTCCATGTCTTTTTTTTACAGTATATGCATACAATAGCATGGAAAACTATACAAGAGCTGTTCTGTCCTTTAGTATTAATATAATTTGTCTGGTGTTATAACATCAGAAGTGGATATCACAGCCATTCAGAGTACTCAAATACTAATATGGTATGCAAACTAGAGTATCAAATACTAGTATAGAAGCTGTGCAGTGACCTCTAAATCTAATGTGTTATTTATAGCCTAGCATCTAAAATAAATATACTACCTCTCCTGTATCTTGAAATACTAATATTACATCCATATTATCATCTAAAAAAACCAATGAAATATACGTCCTGTGGCCTCTAATATTACTATATGCCGTCTTTTCCATAAACCCTGAAATCAATATAATAACTTACTTGTGGATTTTATTATTCATTTAATATCCTTGATATAACATCTAAAACTAGTAAACAGGTATTCTGTAGCATTTAATATTAGTATATTTATACTATAAAATCTTATGCTACTAAATATCTGCATTTTTGGCATTAAATAATTTTTATGAGTTATCATTAAAATTAATGTATTATCTACCATGTTGATTTTAATCCTAAGATGATAAGCATACTTGAGTTTCTAAAAATGACCTAAAGGTTTATTTGTGACTTTTAATACTAATATAATATCCATACTATGACATATCAAACTGGTATAACATATCATATAATATGATAGCTGCCTTTTAAGATTGATGTAATATTCATACTATAGGAAGTACAGCTAATATAATAATGGCCCTGAGGTTTTAATACTATTACATTATCCATAGTATAGCATTTAATATTAACATAATAGCTTCTATAGAGCTTGGATATTGATAAGAGGTATGCAATAGCATCCATAACAAATATAATTCCTGTTATGTAGTCTATTATGCAAAAAAAATCAAAATAAAACACCTCAAGATAATGCAATATCTGTCCTTAGTTATTAATAGTAATACCAATACTACAGCATCCAAAATGATATAATAGTTGTCCTTTGGATTGTAGTCCTACTATAGAATCCATTCTATTATAGAATCCTCATGACTAGGGCTGCTCTTCATGAGCTTCACTGGAAGTGAGCAGAGAGGTAAGACAGAGCACTAACTGGAACCAGGATGCAAGATCTCAACAGGCTCCATTAGAAACAAACCATGCCCAGTAACTGAGAGTTCAGAAGGCAGCTGATCAAGCCACATAAAAAGCATCATCTTTGTCCAACTTCTCTGGGAGGAACATGTCACCAATAATGCAACTGCAAAGAAACATTCATCAGTCTTACACAGGGCCCCATGCCACCTGGGATTTGACCCTTCAGATCTGAGTTGCAGTCTTGCACCCTAAGTTCCCTGAGTTGCAGGTGGCCCCTAAGTTCCATGGTCTCTTTGTCAGGATGACCATACTCTGAGTACACAGCTGCAGATATGAGGACATGAGGAGTGACATATGTAGCCTGCACTGCCTTGCTGCTCCTTGCTAACACAAGATCAGAGAGCAAAGTCTGTGTGGTGTGTTTCCAGGGTGTCTCAATCTCACATTGACATTGATTGTTCTGAGATTCACACTGTGCCTTTAATCACTGTATTTGCCTAATTTGGATTTCAGTAGTGAATCTGTGGTAATAATATATCACTTTAAAATTTTTATTTTGTTTATGTTGTTTTAGCTGTCAGAAAAATCATAATTTAAAAATAATGTGTGTTCTTGTGATTTTTCTATTGAGAGTTTGGCACACTCCACCTTTGTCTTGGATGCTCTTCTTAGAAAGGGAATAGTACAGCCCTCAGAGCTTGGTGCCTCAGTGTTTGGATCTGGTGATGCTGTGCTTCAGAGTGTGAATGTCAGGACTGGGACAACTGGGTATAGAACCATGTTGAGGATATTGGTAGAAAGATGTATTAGAGGCAAGGGACTAACAGTCAGGTAGGCTTTATTGATATACTTCTTCGTGGGACTTCTTTTTTATTATTTTTAGTTTTAGTTTTTTAAATTAATTTTTATTGTAAACAAATGGGATACATCTTGTTTCTCTGTTTGTACATGAAGTAGAGGTATACCATTTGTGTAATCATACATTTACCTAGGGTAGTAGTTTGATTCATTCTGTTATTTTTTTCCATTCCCCCCACTCCTCCCACCCCTCTTTTCCCTCTATACTGTCCCTCCCTCCATTCTTGCCCCCCTCCCAATCCCCTATTATGTGTCATCATCTGCTTATCAGTGAGATCATTCACTCTTTGGTATTTTGAGATTGTCTTATCTCACTTAGCATGATATTCTCCAATTTCATCCATTTGCCTGCAAATGCCATAATTTTATTATTCTTTATGGCTGAGTAATATTCCATTGTACATATATACCACAGTTTCTTTATCCATTCTTCAATTGAAGGACATCTAGGTTGGTTCCACAATCTGGCTATTGTGAATTGAGCAGCTGTGAACATTGATGTGACTACATCTCAGTAATATGCTGATTTTAAGTCCTTTGGGTATAGGCCAAGGAGTGGGATAGCTGGGTAAAATGGTGATTCCAGTCCAAGTTTTCTAAGGAAACTTCACACTGCTTTCCAGAGTGGCTGCACTAATTTGCAGCCTTGGAGGTTCTTCTTTTTTAAGACGTGAACCTGTTTCCAGTGGAATCAAACCACTCTGGAATCCAAGATTCATCACCCCTTTTCTGTGATTTATTTTTTCTCTTGTTTTGGAGAATTAAGCAATGATCCCAGAAAAACATTTTTTAGGCATTTTCCAAGAGTGATCAATGAAGAGAAACTTATCACTAGCTAACCTTGTTAGCATAAAGACTTTTAACAGTGACTTGGAAACTGACTAAAATTCTGCTCATTTCATGGTCCTATCAAGCCTGCCAAAGCTCATACAGGGCTCTTTCTCCTTCCTGAAGAAAGTTAGTGGATAGGAAATGTTATCACATAATACCATAATGTCATAAGATGAATACCTACAGGAGCAGGAGGTAAGAGGGAGAATTTTCCATGACTTCGATTTTCACCAGCTTAAAAAACAGGGACTATTTACTTTTTTCAAATTCACTGGTGCCTCAGGGCTTACCAAACTCAGCACCATTCAGAGTTGCAGGTCTTCCTTGCAGTGATCCTCACCAATTGTTGTACCCAAGTATATTTCAAAGAACAAAGAGGCATTCAGCTATGTCCTATCCTGGGAGCCCTCCCACAGGGGTGATTGCACATATGAGTATTGATATTCAAGTCTTTCCAAGCCAGTGGTCTATCATCAGACTCTCACCTTTGTGGGAAGGTAATGAGAAGAAAATTAGTTCTGTATGCACAAGCAAGATGATTCTAAGTCTTTGAGATGGTTTGCTAATTTTTGATGTTTCTTAATAGAAGAGAAGGAGATCAGCTTCTTGTGTTCATTCAAATGTGGGCACAGGGAACTCAGTGAAACTGATTTAGATTAATGACTATCCCCTGAAGAGGTTGGTTACATAGTCCTTTTTTTATTTTTCAAAACTGAATTGTCAGGCCTTCTCTCTACTCCAGTAACCTTAGCTATTGAATAAATATTGACTTCTGAGTTGGTTCTTTGTTCTTCTATTGGGGCCTTCTTTCCAAATTTTAGTTAGAAGAATAGAAAGAAACTGTCTTCAGCAACACACACACAAAGAAGTGACCTGCTGTGACCTTGAAAAAACAATGCAGATGTTCTCTAAAGAAATAGAGAAAGAGAATTCCACTCCCATGGTTATGACCATGGTATTGAACAAAATTTTGGCAGTTTCACACCATCATTTCTTCTTGATAAAAATTGCCTTCATGAATTTTATAACCAAAATATTTTCATCTATGTGAGGCATTTAGAAATGAAAACAGAAATGCCAGCTCCTTGCTATTTAATGGGGTCCCTGGCACTTTGCCTGCTGCCACACAAACTTTTCCAAATATCTCTGGAATTATAGTAATGCCACTGCTAAGGGACTATGGAGACAAAAAAATGAGACTTCTCATGACTTCATCTTGGAAGTAAAATACCATGGCTCTTGCTGATTTATTTTTCTTTGAAACCAGATGCTGATGTGGATTCACTTTGATGGGGAAGTTACAGGTTTTGGACAATAGAATTCTCTATTGCCAGTGATCCCTTGTTTTGTACCCACATCATACAATGGGAAGAAATATTGAAACAATTCTAAATTTCACAGAAATCATTGAAAGGTCTATGGCACAGGGAGTCTGTCTCTGAAAATCAGTCATGACAAATTTCCAGTGGGGCAGATTGGAAACAAGGACAAGGTAGAAGTTGATTTCCCCTCTTTCACTGTTGAACTCACATGATGGTAGAGTTGTATGTCATCCCTTGTCCCTCCCCTTTCTGTGTTGTGTTTTCTGTATATTGGTGAATTACAGACACATGACTCAAACATTAATGTTCTGAAGGAGTACATATATAAATGGCCTTATATACCTGATGACAACTTCAAAAGCATGTACTAGAATAATCCCAGGGGAATGAATGGCAAAAGTATTCAGGTCTTGTAAGGCATAATGACTTTTTCAGGACCACCCACTTGGCCAGATTCAAGCTGTCTCTCCAAACCAGGTGAGGTGGCTACATCTGGGACTGTCTGGGGACCAGACTCAGGGTGTGTTGGTGTAACCATTTCCACTTGTGTTTATGTCAAGGGAAGATGGGAGGAACCTGCATCTCAGTGGGCCATTAGAATCACCTTGTGTGAGAAAGGGCTTTGGGTATGGAGTCTCCAAGAAAGTGACCTCACTTCCTTGGCAGTAGAACACACAGAAATTGGAACCATAGTAGCTAGGCACACACGTTCCATATAAACTCCCATTCTGCTCACTTGTGTTGAGACAGCAAGTCCAGAGTCATGAGTTCTTGTTGTCTACTCATCTTTGGATGCTTATTTCTTACAAAAATCCCTAGAAAGGGGCCTTTTCAAAGATTGAAAGAGCTGTATCAGAGTTGGGACCAACAACTCTTATGATATTTCCCAAGAAGACCAGAGGTGAAACAGGAAAGGCCTTTGGAAGTGAGTAGAACCTAGCCCTCCACTCAGATTTCCATTTAGATAGCACCAGACCCTCAGAAGTTTTTGTCTGTGTGTGTTTATATTTGTTTCTCATATTTGTGACTCATTGAATTTGATGTTGATCAAGCTGTGATAATATCATTTAAAAGAATGCCAACTTACATCATTCCCTCCACACCTCAGAGAGACATAACTACATATTGAGTACAAACTAGTACTTCAAAACCCTAGTAACTATACTTCTAAGCAAGTCTTTCCTAAACACCTTAGAGAGTCTTTTTACCTACCTCAGAGAGCCTGCAATACACACCTCAGAGAAAACCTTTGTCTCATCACAGAGACCTTTCCTATACACTGAAAATAGCCCTTTTATTCACTTAAGTGAACACTTACACTCTCATCAATAAGCCTTCCTGCAAACCTCATAAAGCCCTCCTACACCCATAAGAGGGCCCTCCCTCCATGTCAGAGAGCCCACCCTACATAAAAATGAGAATCCACTTAAACTGTCAGAGAATCTTTTCTTCACACCTCAAGCTCACTTCCCTACACTTCTAAATAATGACTCCCTACTAATACCAAGAACCTTTTCTACACACCTCAAATTCCCATTCATATACCCCATTGGGACACTGCCTCCACACTTTATTCAGCAACACTTATACAACTCAGAAAGCCTTTTCTATACACCCCAGAGAGTACTCCCTATAAATTCCAGTGAGATGTTAATTCAAACCTCAGAAATCCCATGGTACAAACAACAACACACCCTACTACACAACTCGGATTCAACTTACTACTCACCAAAATGCCCTCTCTACTCATTTCTGAGGGTTGACCTGACACACCTCTCAGAGAAGAATCTGGATACACTGATGAGTGGCCTTCCTAAACAATGTAGGGATTCCCCCTATTATACTCAAAGAGTACTCCCATTACATCTCATTGTGTTCTACCTAGTCTTATCAGATAGATTTTATTATTCATTTCTGAGGGCCCTAACTATACAACAGAGAGCACTCCTATGTAGACAAAAGCCCTTCTACACCCCTCATAGATTCCTCCTGCACACTTAATAGAGGCCTCCCTACACACATCAAATCATCTACACTACAAATCTCAGAGAACCTTCCCTTCACACTTCACTGAAAACTTCCTATATATATAGCAGTCACCTCTCCACACAGCTCAGAGCCCTGCCTACTCATATCAAATGCCCTTTCTACAGAATTCAGATGGCCATCCATACACACCTTAGACACATATCCTACACACATTATTTATCAATCACTGTATCAATGTTGGGACCAGAGAATGGTTGCTGCACACCAGACACCATGCCTCTACACACATCAGAATGCCATTCTTTCACTATTCAGAGGGTCCTGTTACACACCTCATAGAGACCTCCTTTCAAACTTCAGTTTGTCCTCATTTATCTCAGAGATCTCTCCTTACTCATCAGAGATGTCCACAAATACACACCTCAGCTAGCTCTTAATTTTTACCAGTGAGCAACCATACTATATACCTCATTCAACAGTGTCCCTACAATTCTCAGAGAGGCTCACATACAAACCTCAGAGTGCCCTTTCAACAAACTTTTAAAAACCCTACCTACACATCTCTTGTAGCCCTCAAAACTAGCCAAAAAACCCTCCATATTTACCTCCAAAAGCCATAACTATAAACCTAAAATAACCCCCAATATACTGTTCTGAGTGTCCTACCAATACACCTCAGAGATTCTTCTATCCTCAAATATTCCCGTTACCACACCTGAGTTTATTCTTGCTACCCATATCAGAGATCTCACTATTTACTGTAGCAGTCCCTCTGTACATAACTGAGATAGCTTTTCTACTATGTCAAACAGGCCTCCTACTCCCATCATAGATCCCTCTGCCCACCTAATATAGACCTCCCTACACACCTCTGAGAGCCCTTCAATCACACACCCAAGTGCTATCCCTCTGAATTTCAATTAGACCTCACTACACACCTCAGTAAACCTACATAGCAAAGCTCAGAGTCCAGCATACTCATCTCCATGATTCCTAACTGCAGACCATATAGATCACCCTCCCACACTTCATGGGGTCCTCCCTTCTATATCAATTTGTCTTCCTTACTCACCTAACAGAGTTCTCACTACTCACATCAAAAAAACCTACAAACACAACTAAATGAGCCATTTCTACTCATCTCAGTGCACCCTATCTATATACCTGATTAAGCCCTCCCAAATCAATTGAAAGGACCCACACACACTTCCTGTAGCTCTCTAACACACATTATAGAACCATCCTGCACACCTCATAAAGTCCACAAAATGCATCTCAGAGGCCACATGCTACCAACTTCAGAGAGACTTTTCTACATATCTCAGTTTAAAAAAGTGTACCCTTCATACTCAAACCTGGAGCAGTTCCTACACACATCAGAGAAGTCCCTACAAAACTCAGTGAGTAAAACCATACTTCTGTGCAAGAAGAAACAATGTTTCTTTGCAAGACCTCTATAAACACCTCAAAGAGCCAATATACTCACCTCACTGAGGCCTCAGTATACACACCTCAGAAAACACTTTGACTCTCGAGTATGGCCTTCCCTCTACACTATAAATACTATTACTCTGAAACTAACCCTAACCCTAAGCATAAACCTAATTCCTACCTACATGCCACAGAGTTCTCCCTGACCCTGAAACATACCATGACTTGACTTGACTCTGACTCTAAACCCTAAACCTAGGCCTAACCTAACCCTAAACTTATAGTGCTCTCCTTTCTATGCCAGTTTTTTTCTCCCTACTAATCTTTCCAAACTCTTACTACTCATCTCAAATGGCCCTCCAAACACAGTTCACTGAGTTCTTTCTACAATTTCCAGTGCACAAACCCTGTGAAATGCTGTCAGTCATCCCAACTCTTTTCAGGGGGCCCACTCACACACAAAAAGGAGTCCTAAGACAAACATCATATAATCCTCTTTCACAATTCATACACACCTCCTTATACAGCTCAGCAGCTACACACTACCAATTTTAGAGACCCCTCTCTTCACACATCATCGTATGCTCCATAAGCATCAATGGAAACCATTCTTATATCAAGAGTAGTACCTAGTTGTGTAGAGAACCTCAGGTAGACATCCATATATATCTTACTGAGTACAAACTATATTCCTATATGAGACATTTGTACTAACTATACTTTGATGCGGTGCTCTTTAAACACCTCATAGTGAATTTCTACTCACCTCAGAGAGCCTTCACTACACATCTCAGAGAGCTCTTTCCATTCACCTCAGAGGTCTTTCCTATATACTGCAAAAGTCCTACCTATACAGTTATGTGAGCCCTCCAACTCATAGCCAGAAGTCCACTGACAAACCTTACAAATCCCCCTTACACCTTTCAGAAGGTCCTCCCTACATACCTCAGAGAGACCTCTTTACACAAAGAAAACCTGTTTTAACACCCCAGAGAACATTTCCTACACACCAAAAACTCATTCCTCTACACATCTAAATAATCCCACCCTACTCACATCAAGAGTCCTTCCTACACACCTCAAAGTGCCATCCATAAACAGTTTAGGGATGATTCCTTCCATACTTTATTGAGCATCAACCAAAAACTCAGATATCCCCTCCATATACATCCCAGCAAACACTCCCTATAAACACCAGAGAGATGTTAATTCAAACCTCAGAATGCTCATGCTACACACCTCAACCAGTGCTACATACACAACACAGACAGATCTTACTTCTATGCAAAACTCTCCTTACTCATCTCTGGGTGCTGCATATACACACCTAAGAGAGCCCTCATCATTCTCCATTGAAAGCCCTCACAAACACTTCAGAGATTTCTGTTATTATCCTCAAAAAGGCCTCCCATATAAACAGTGTGTTCTTCTTGCGCATATCAGAGAAATCTCACTCTTCACTTCAGGGAATCTTCCCTCCACAACTGTGTTAACATCTCTACTCAGTCATAAGGCCACTTACAACCCCATAGATTCCTTGGCATATCTAATAGAAACCTCCCTACACACCTGTAAGAGCCCTCATTCACACATCAGAATTCCATCCTCATGCATTTAAACAATCCCTCACTATACACCTCAGAGAACCTACACTACAAAGCTCAGAGAGTCTTCCCTACACACCTCAGCAAATCTGACCTACACATGACATAGGCCCTCCCTTCACACTTTGTAAGGTTCTCCCTTCTTCTTCAGTTTTTCCTCCCTACTTCTCTTACATAGCTCTCATTACTTAGCTAAAAAGGCCCTTCAGAAACAACTCACTGAGTCCTCTCTATTCATTCATCTCAGCACACATTCTTTAGACAGCTGAGTAGCCCCTCCCAACTCACTTCAGAAGGACCACCCACAAACATCATAGAGACCTCTGACACATGTCAAAGATCTCTTCTACAGATCTTATAGAAGTCCCTCAAAAGGATCAGAGATTGCAAGCTACCAACCTCAGAGAGTCCTCTCTACACACCTCAAAGTAACCTTCATTCACATGAAAGAAAGCCCTTTCTACTTATCTCAACAGCAGACTCTACACACCTCAGAGAGACTATCCTACAAACCTCAGCAAGTACAAATTAGATTCCTTTAAAAGCTCTCTTTACTAACTACACTTCATTTCAGTACTCGTTAAATCCCTCAGAAAGCCCATCTACTCACCTCAGAAAACCCTCAATACATGCCTAAGGGAGACCTTTCAATTCACAACAGAGGTCTTCCCTATGCATTCAAAATACTGACCCCAACCCAGAATCCAACCCTAACTCTAACCCTAGCACTGAGCCCACCATGACCTTAATACATTACTAATCTAATGCTAATCTTAACCTTAACCTCATAGAGCCTTCCCTTCTACATCAGTTTTTTCTCCCTACTCATGTCACAGAGCTCTCGTACCTTACCTTAAAAGGCCCAACAAACACTACTCTTTAAGCCCTTTCTACAATTCACAGAACACCTTCCCTATGCACCTCTGTGAGACCTCTAAGCTCACCTCAGGAAACCCTCCCACACACCAATAGGAGATCTCAAACACATTTTGTACAGCTGTCTTACACATGTCATAGTTTCCTCCCCCCACAATCACATACTACCAACATAAAGCACCTCCCAAAAAATCTCAGAGTAACCACCTTAGACATCAAGGAAAGTTGGTTCTACTTACCTCAAATGCATTTCCTACACACTTCAGAGGGACGTCCTTACATATCTCAGTTTGTACAAATTAGATTCCTTTGCAATCCAGTTCTACTAATTAACTTCTTTGCAAGTGCACTATAAAAACCTCAGAGAGTCTATCTACTGATGATAGAAAGTCCTCAATATACATCTCATAGAGACCTTTTGACTCATCACAGAGGCCTTCCCTATAAATTGCAAATACTGAACCTGACCTTGAGCTTGACACTAACCCTAATTTAAGCCTAAACCTCAGCACTCCTTACATACCAGGGAGCCCTCCCTGACACTGACACTGACCATGAACCTGAACCTGACCCTAAGCCTAACACAAAAGTGCCTTTCCTCATTCATCAGTTTGTTCTCCCTACTTACCTCAAAAATCTCTGACTACTAACCTCTAATGGTCCTTGAAACACAATTCAGTGAGCTCTTTCTAAACTTTGCAGAGCACCTCCCTGATTCACCTTTGTGAATCCTCTCAACTCATCTCAGGGGGCACTTCCACATATGTAAAGGAGCCCTCTGACACACATAATGGTACCCTGCCTACACAAGTCAGAGGCCACTCCCTACAAACCTCAGAGGGCCCTCTGCACACACATTTAGTTCCCTGCTGAAACATCAAAGAATACCCTCACTACACATCTGAAGAACTGTCCTTACACACCTCAGAAAGACATCCTTGCAGACCTCAGTGTGTACACACTATGGTTTTTTGGAAACCTTCCCTAATCACCTCAGCAAGTCTGTGTACTCACCTCAGGGAACCTCCATAATACACCACAGAGAGCCATTACAACAATTCAGAGAGCCATTTCAACACACACAGAGGCCTTCCCATTACAATCCAAACACTCATTTGGATCCTAAAACCAACAAAGAACCAAATATTAACCCTCTAACTCTAACGCTAACACCATAATTCTAATACTAACTCTAAATATAACCCTAATCCAAGACCTAACCTCAAAAATTAACCTTAAACCTAAGAGTAACCCTCCCTTCTCAGCTCAGAATAATGTCCATACAAAAATCACAGAAACCTCTCTACACATCTGAGTGCCCTCCTGACACATTAATAATATCCTCACTATATGTCTCAAAAGAAGTCTCTACACACCTGAAATAGACATATCCCTATACGAATAAGTGAGTATGTGCAATTCTCCTTTACAAGCCCTTCTTAACACCTGAGTGAATCTTTCTATTAACCTCATAAAACCATCACTACACTATTCAGAAATCCCTTTTGACTGGCCTTCCATATACACCAAAAATACTCCTACTTACTTAATTGAGCACTCACACTCATGTCAATTAGCCCTCCCACAAACCTCATAAAGCCCTCCTACACCCCTCAGAGACCACTCCCATGATATCTCATGGAGTCCTCCTTCTACAAGGAAAGGAATTAACTTTCACATTTGGAGAAATTTCCTATATGCCTCAAACATAGCTCCCTATACATCTAAGGATTTCCTCCCTACTCACATTAAGAACCCTTCCTACACAACTCTAAATCCTATCCATACACACCTTAGGGACACACCCTCCACACTTCATTGAGCAAACCCTAAACAACTCAGAAAGCCCTCCTTATACACCCCAGAGAGCAATCCCTAAAAATGCCAGAGAAATGTTAATTCAAATCTCAGAAATGTTAAATCAAATCTCCCTACTCACCTCCAAGTGCCTTACATACACATCTCAGAGATTCTGTCTACTATCCTAAAGAAACCTTACACCACAGAGTGTTCTCATTGCTTATATCAGATGGATCTCTATTTATTTCAGAGGGCCCTCAATACACAACTCAGATAGCACTCCTGCATGGGCAAAAGCCATTTTTTACACCTCATAGATAGCTTCTGCACACCTAATGGAGACTTCTCTACACACCTCAGAGAGCCCACACAAAAAACCTCAGAGAGCCCTTCCCTTCCTACACACCTCACAGTCACCTTTCTCCACATCTCAGAAAGCCCTTCACATTCATATCAATCACCCTTGCTACACAA